>NC_141676.1:28529568-28819568 GCF_028749965.1 Puma concolor | reverse complement strand
AGTAAATATACTGATAAATGATTAGCCTTGGTTGGTCAGGGGAGGTACAACATTCCTTTCTTTCTTAGAAAGCAAGTGAAGAATAAACTGCAAGGACCAGGATACAAAGATTACTGAGGTTCCAGAAAGAAACAGAACATAATAAAATCAGGTGTAAACCTGGTCTTATTAAATGAATGTCAAAATACCAGAACCTAAGGAGAATCTTGAAGTCTGAAAACATTAATGTAAACAAAGGGAAAAAAAATTCATTCATTCAAGAAACATTTATTGAGCCCGTTCTATATTCAAAGTGTAATTATTAAAACAAAACAAAACAAAACAAAACCATACAGAGCCCTTGTCCTCAAGGAACTCTAGCAGAGAGATACAGATATAAGAAAATAATTACAATACAATATAGTCATGTGCAATAGTAGAGATCCTTAGAAAGCACTGTTGGTAGCAGAAACCTTCTAACGTAGGAAGGGAAAAACAAAGGAAGGCTTGAGAAGGTCTGAGATTTCCTGGGGGTGGTGACTTCTAGGTTGAAGTTTAAAAAATCCTAAAAGTTATGAAGTTAGCAAAGCAAAAAATGAGGTTAAGAGTGTTTTTAGAGAGGAAAAAACCACGTAAGCAAAGCCACAGATGGACACAACATCATTTTAAATGAAGAACTAAAAATGGTTTAAGATTAGAGTTTAACATGTAAGGCTAGGAGAAGATGAGATAAGAAATGAGAAGCACACAGGTCTCAGGTCTTTCATACCACGTTAAGAAGCTTGAACTAATTAATACCTTCACAGCCTGCTCTCTCATAGAGAATGACTTCCTCTATCTTTTCTGTTTAAATGCAATTTAAAAATCAGACCAGGGGCGCCTGGGTGGGTCAGCTGGTTGACCCTTGATTTAGGCTCAAGTCATGATGGATCATGGGATGGAGCCCTACGTCAGGCTCTGAGCTGAGCATGGAGCCTGCTTAAGATTCTCTCTCTCTGCCCCTCTCTCCCACTCATGCTCACATGCACTCACTCTCTCTCTCTAAAACAAAAATTAATAACAAATGAAATAAAATAATTTAAACTAAATAAAAAATAAAAATCAAATCAAATTTCATCTCCTTTGTGAAACTTTTCTTATGAATCCAGTTTACACCATTTCTCCTTTCTTGAAATGTACTTGTTGCCCATAGCATCTGATTATTATATTTATTGACCCATTCTTATATTGTCTGTTCCACATATATTTGCACTTTATCATGTCAATTTATAATGCTGCCATAAATGTATTTTTTCATTAAGTATTTGAAATTTTAGAAGGTATATTAAGCTCCAGAGGGAAATGCATCTGGGAACACATGATAGATAATTTCTTAAATTACTACAAATCACGTATAATTATTAAAACACTTTGAGTTTCTTGAAAGAAAATATTTTACACTATTATGAGTAACATTTTCTATTCACAGTAAAATCTTTGCCAAATTTCTCCTTGTTTAAAGAAAAATTAGGGATTTCATATATAAATTTTAGAAAATTAAAAATAGTTAAATTCTAAAAATGAATGCTCTGTAACATAAGAAGGAAATGAGAAATGGAAATTCTCTCCATAAGGATCATTATATGAAACTAACCATGAAATAAACTATTAAAAGTACTATAAATTCAACTAATCTAAAGCAACACAACAGAGATCTTTGTATCAAATACATAAATACTAATTTTGGCCACCTTATAAATAAGATGTAGGAAAATTCTTTAATTATTTCTTAACCACTTAAAACCTTTAATTTTACTAAACTCCAAAATTTTCCAAGTACGAAAACATAAGAGTAAAGTTCCAAAATATCCTAATAAGATTGATTCTAACATGGCTGGAAATTTATTGCTCATTGAATTTAAATTGAAAATAAAAGTTTTAGTTTATATTAATCAGTGCCAGGCAATTTCATAAAGGCTTTTCTTATTATTAACAGAAAGTTTCCATGAGTCATAAGAAAACTAAGAAAGCTGAACACACTTCTGTCACGTCAATACTGGCAAATAGAATAAGTTATGAAAATTACATGAATAATTTATAGTAACAATTCTCACCCAAAATATATTACAACAAAAACAGTTTTCCTTAATTATCTACATGATCATTGTGGATCTACAAGGTCCACAAAATACATCTGTAAAAATAGGTTCCACTGTCAAATAAACCTGGAAAAAGCTGCATACTAACTCCCCATCTTAGAGATTAACAGTACCGTTAGCATACTTAGAACCTGTTTAAGTTTAACCCCAATTTCCCAAGTTTATCTTAACTATGGAACACTTTTTTTTTTGATAATTCAAAATGCAAACTAACATTCTGGAGAACACGTGTCCCAAAGAATGTATTTTGGGAAATTCTAACAAGAAATTGTTCTATGTTCTTACTTTGCTGGTAGCCTGAGTTGATTATAAAGGATAATTTCCCAATAAGAAATGTGTTCATTCAACTATTACCAGGACTGATAGAATATTATCTTCAACAAAGATATTTATCATTTAAAAATAGACTTGGAGCACATGGTGGCTGTCGGTTAAGCATCTGACCTCAGCTCAGGTCATGATCTTACAGTTGGTGGGTCTGAGCCCCACACTGGGTTCTGTGCTGACAGCTCTGAGCCTGGAGCCTGCTTCAGATTCTGTCTCCCTCTCTCTCTGTCTCCTTACCCCCACCCCCACTTGTGCTCTCTCTCAAAAATAAACATTAAAAAAAATTTTAATAGACTAGCAAAAAAATAAAATAGAAAAAAAAAGTAAATTGCTCATACTAAAGGTTAAATATTGCCTCTTTTGTTTTCAGTATTTCATTTATACACATATATATATTTATACTGGCCTGTATGTAAAATGTATTTCTTAATGTGGGCTGTAATCAGAAAGTTTAAGAATGTTATAAGTTCCAAAAATGTTGAGTTAAGCAGGTTCTTTTACTGCAGGACTTTTGAGAACCTTTAAGAAATCTCTGTGGTGGTTTGTGAGTTCGAGCCCTTGCGTCAGGTTCTGTGCTAACAGCTCAGAGCCTGAAGCCTGCTTCAGATTCTGTGTCTCCTCTTTCAGCCCCTCCAATGCTCATGCTCTGTCTCTCTCTGTCTCTCAATAATAAATAAACGTTAAAAAAAAAAAAACTTTTTAATTTATTTAAACATTTTACTGAAGCATCTCACAGGACTAGCGTTCCTTGGAACACAATTTAGGAAATACTTCTTTTTGGAAACCATGTACCCCCAACTGTCTTGAGGCACATCATATAAAACTGATGTTGAGTTCTTACCTCTTTCATAATATCCAGTTTTCTCATCTTAACTGCAAGTTCTTCACTATTTTAGTCAAACGTAACAACCCTAATTTGATTTACATGAAGAGTAGTACTTAAGCACCTGTTTGTCAATTCTGGCTCTACTAGTTATTGGCTATGTAGTTATCAGACTTGGATTATTATTTAATCTCTTTCCCACAGCTTCCTCCTATGGTGCAAGGAGACTAATGAAAATATTTAGATTATTTAGAGTATGGGGAGTTTTTTTTGTTTGTTTGTTTTAGTTTTAAATAAGATAATGCTCATAAGGCATCTAGTCCAGCGCCTGGCATGTAATAAACTTTCAGCATATGAAAGATGTCTATCACTGTCAGAAAAACACTATGACCGCACCAGTAATTATGAAATCCATAGTCAAAGAAACTAAAAACGCTATGCTGCCACCCAGTGGGACTATGATATAAAAACTGATACTAGGTTCCTTCCCGATACTATGGTATGAAGCAGTATAAAAATTAAAATACTCTCTCCAGTTACATTAGCACACTTAATAAATCGAGTGGGTAATCTAATTCCTAAAAATTTAAGAACCACTTCAAGTCAACTCTGAAACCAGAAAGGGTTATAAACACAAAAACTGGCTAAAAAAAAAATGGCTCGAGAAGAAAGTTGTTAAGGACTGTAGAATAAATTCCACCCACATGATGTTTGCTGATTTTCAAGCTGGAAAACTTCAGAAGAGTTTTTCCTTCAAGGTACACAACAAAGACAGCCATAGGTATTCACAACTAAGGCAAAATAGCAAATAACCAAAAGTAAAAGGATCTCACAGTCTAAGTGGAAGATTCTTAATGGAACCTTCACATTTTCTTTCTAAATGAGTGTACTGATTATAAAGGTTCCCACAAATGCCTTAAGAGTAGCCACTGATTATTTCCAAAAGCAAAGGTAAGTGGAAGATAAAACAGTAACATAAATAATGTAAATCTATACTTTACCATATGGGGATTGGCAGGACATTTTATTCCCAGGGAAATTCCATTTCAGTTTGATTGTGCAAGGCACCTCGTTAAGAATAACATTACTATAGGAATAACGAAAACTGGAGAAATTTTCCTTGGGGATTTACACACTTCCACAACTGCTTACTACCGCAGAATTTTTGCACTAAACTTTCAAACATTCTACAAAGTGACATCCGCCAAAGAAAGTCAAGATGCACTGGTAACAGTTCGAAATGGTGCAAAATTTACGCACCACATTTGTTTGAAATTTTTCACAAGAATGGCCAACATTACCTTCAATCATAATGCAAACCTTAAGTTTAAAAACAAAACAAACAAAACCGAAAGCGCACGTAGAGGCGGCTCCCGCGCATTTCTTTAACAGACAAGAATCACATTACTAACCGGTATTCCGCTTCAGGAAAAGCCGTAAGAAGCCCAAGACAAAGACTGCGAGGTCCAAGGGCAAAGACCTCTCCCCGGTCGGGTGGGTGGAAGATTCTAAACACCACCAACGCAAGTCAGGAGACTTCCAGGGCAACCAGAGGAAAAAAGGGGTAAGTCACGTAGCCAGAAATGCAGGTCAAACCCTTAAATGGGCCCTGTTTGAAAAAATTAGGGCTGCTTCGAAAGAACTCACCTGCAAACTGGAGACTGCTCTGAATTACCTCAGCTGACCGCCTCTAATTCCCCTGGCTTCCGGTTCACCTTTCCCGCCTTTGGCTGCTTCCGGTTTCCAGGTTCTGACAAGCTCCCTAGCTGAGAGTGGGTGGGGCATCTTCTGCACCCGGGCAAAACGTGACTGATTTAAAAAAAAAAAAAAAAAAAAAAAAGCAAGCTCCTGGAAAGTTTCTCTGATTGTTTGTGGTTTTTCTTTGTTTACTTTAATTAAAATATTTGTTAGCTTATCTAAACATATTTTTAAAAATCTTTGGAAAGATAAAGAAAAACCTAAAATCTAAAAATCACCTGTTGGGAGCAATGAGAACTGTGTGGATAGGGCCAGAAAAGAGAGGGAGACCTCGCTGAATACTTTCTTATACTTTTTTATGTTGAATCATGTGAAAGTGTTCTCGTGCAAAAATTAAATGTTGATTATTTTTTAAGTGAAATAAAGAGAAAAACTAGAGCTCTACACATATTGTGATCAAAAAAATTAAATAAACAGATGATCACACTTAGTACAGAATGCAAAATGTTTCAGCCCTCCTACATAGTTTTTGCTGCGCTACCAAAATCTGAAAGAAATGATCCCCGTCCTCAAAATGTTAACCATATTTCCAAATATAAATCTGCCTGGAACATATTTTCCTGCCTCCCTTCCTTCCAAACTTTGCTCATATGTCACCATATTAGGGAGAACTTCCCCAAATACTCTATTTAAAGAAGTAACATCCATACAACATACTTGACCCCCCCCACCTTACTTTATTTTCTCTAACACAATCACCATCTAACATAGTATATTTGTTTATTGTCTATATCCTAAAACATAAGCTCCATGAAAACAGAAACTACTTTTGTTCAGTTCTGCATACAAAATTCTAGCACAATTCCTGGCATATAAATACCAATAAATATAACCATTTGATACACTGTATGCATATTATAGTATAACAGCTATACTGTAACAATGACTGATATTTACTGATAATTTGATTATGTGTGACAATGAGCTAAGTGTTTTACATATATTATCTCTTTTTAGTATCCACAACAATCCTATTATTAAATTATCATATTGTATATGATTATTCTTTTTGCACATTAGGCAATAAGGTGTAGAGAGGTTAAGGAGTTGAACTTAATGACCTCTGATCCCCTTCTAATTCTATGCAAATTTTTCAGTGACTGATAAGTACAAAATTTAACTTGTTTCTAGAAGAGAGATTTAAAATAATTTTCAGGAATTTTTTGCTATATCTCTTCTTCTAAAATATTCATTATAGGGGCACCTGGATAGCTCAGTTGGTGGGAATCTGACTCTTGATTTTGGCTCTTGGGCATTTGACTCTTGATCCCAGGGTTGTGGGATCAAGCCCCATGTTGGGCTCCACACTGAGCATAGAGCCTACTCACGCTCTCTGTCTAAAATTAAAATGTGTATATATTTAAAATATCCTCTATAGATATATCTACTTCAATGGGAAACACCCTGACTTCAACTGAAGTGCCTATTTTAAAATAAGAGTTTAGTTAATCACTTAAAAATAACTTCAGCATTATGTTAACAAGAACAATAATAATACTAGGCATACCTTTCGACCCAGTAATTCCACTTTTGAGATAACATTCCAAGGTGAATAATCAAATAGAGACAGGAGAAGGAAGAATAACAATTTTTACAAAGGTGTTTATGGCACAAGTGTTAATAGTAATGAAAATTTTGAAATAATTCTGAAAGAGTTGGATATTTTATTTTATTTTTTACTTTTTGAGAAAGAGAGAGATTCTTTTTTTAATATGTGAAATTTATTGTCAAATTGGTTTCCATATAACACCCAGTGCTCATCCCAAAAGATGCCCTTTTCAATACCCATCACCCACCCTCCCATCCCTCCCACCCCCCATCAACCCTCAGTTTGTTCTGTTTTTAAGAGTCGAGAAAGAGAGACATTCTTAAGAGGCTCCATGTTCAGAAGAATTGGATATTTTAAAAAATACATAGTATATCAATACATTCAAACCCTTCACAACCTAAAAAAAATATGCGTGCTGTTTCAATGCACAAAAACGTGAGCAATCTCAAGTTAGAAAGACAGAATCCAGCAATGGGTACACTGAATAAACCTATAAATATATCTGTGAACCTGAAAGGGATCAGAGAAAACTCTAGCACAATGTAACTGATCATTTAAATTCATGGAATTATTTTTTTAATTATTAAAGTATTTAACAAAACTTGATAAATTCGAAAGCCTTATTCTTTCAAGTTATAACTATGTAGACTTGCATTAAGCCATAGTTGAAATTTTCTTTTAGACACTGTAATAGAAGCCATATAAAATGACTATCTTTGTGGTGAGATACTATTTTACTCTAATTATATTAGCAATTTTTGCTGTTGCTAATTCATAATACTGATTGCTGGTGAAATATGTGATTAAATTTGTCACTCATACTTTTGGTGCCTTTATAAATGATACAATCTTTTTGGAAAGCCATATGGTAATACACAAGAAAAGCTATGAAAATATTATTTTCTCTCTCATGCCTGGGAATTTGAGAAAATTACTAAGAAAATAACATATGAAAAAAATATCCATGCAAAGGTATTTATCACATTATCTATGATAGAATGAAATTGGAAATAACTTAAATATCAAAATAAAAGAATGATTGAATAAATTGTAGTTCACTAAAATGGTGTTTTGAAGATTACACAAAAAATAATAAAGAAACTATTGTGAAGATTACACAAAAAACAATAAGGAAACTATTGTGAGGGAACAAATCCCTTTTTTATTGTAACCATAGCATTGTTATTATATAGAATTTGTATTTATCATATGATTAACATAATTTGCTAATTGCATAGTTATCATATGATTACTTAAAGACTCATAGTAGAACAATGCTACCCCTCTGTGTGTGCCAGTGATCTAATTCATGGTTTTAGTCAATTATGTGGGGAAGGGGTAAAAGGAAGAGCCTAGAGACTAAAAGGGAAAAACCCTAAAGGAGGTTTTACTCTACGCATCTGACCCCAGCCCAGGATTCTTTGTGGAAGGCCTATGAAACTCAGAAAAGCCAAGTGAGAACTCATTTTAAGCTAAACACCATTCCCCAAGTAGAGATTTTCTCTCACTTACCTCAAAAACGGAAGCCTTAAGATATCATTCTATAATATATGTTGCCTACTTTGTTTTTACTTCCCTGAACACCAGAATTTTCATTCTAGTAACCAGATAGAAACTACCTGGTCCAGATATCTATGTAAAAATACCTCAAAGGTATTTTCATACAGTATAATAAAATGGAAATTATGTTTTTTAAAAATGTCTGTGTATACAATGGTCTAAAAGTGATATCCTCAGAGGGAAAATAATGGTGGGGAAAGTCCTTTAATTTTTAAAATTTTTAAAAAAGTTGTTACATTTTATAGCAAATTCTATTAATGAATAGGATTTTTGTCTCTGAATAAGTTGCTAATAGAGACATGCCCTACATAGGGGCACCTGGGTGGCTCAGTCAGTTAAGCCTCCAACTTTGGCTCAGGTCATGATCTCATGGCACATGAGTTCGAGCCCCACATCTGTCTCTGTGCTAACAGCTCTGAGACTGGAGCCTGCTTCAGATTCTGTGTCTCCCTCTCTCTCTGCCTCTCCCCTGCTCCTGCTCTGTCTCTCACCCCTTCAAAAATAAATAAACTTTTAAAAAAAGAGAGAGAGAGAGACATGTCCTATATAAAAGTTAACAAACACCCACCCCCCTGGGTGGGTCAGTCAGTTGAGTATCCATCTACAGCTCAGTCAGTTGATCTCAAGGTTCATGGATTCAAGCCCCACAATGGGCACACTGTTGTCAGGGCAGAGCCTACTTCAGATCCTCTGTCCCACCCCCCTCTCTCTGCCCCTCTCTCTCTGCCCCTCCCCCATCCCTCCCGTCCCCCACTTGCGCTCGCCTGCGCTCATGCACACGTGGTCTCTCTCTCTCTGTTTCAAAAATAAATATTAAAAATAAAAATTAAATTAAATTAACACACATATTTAAAATGTTTAGAATTCCACATACTTCTGCCATTTGCCTGGCATATCCTTGTAGTTCTCCTGGCTCTCCCTCCCCACTACCTCGCCCCAACCTGAAGTTCCCTTAGTGTTTGCACATGTTGCTCCCCCTACTGTTTTCTATCACTCTGCCTGCGTAAAAACACCTCATTATTCTTTAAGTCTCAGCTCTTTGAAATTTTATCAACGCTCCACTCCCATCTAAGCAGAATTAATCATTCCCCCTTGGTACAATCACTGCATTCCACATATATTTTTTGTAATATTTATCACACTGCACTGCAATTATTTGCACTTTCTTTCTCTTAACAGACTGTGAACTCCTCGAAGACAAGAACTCTGGTTATATTTACTTTTAAGTCTTTTAAAAGTTACCACAGTGAATGGTACATACATAGTGGTTCAGAGCAAATGGCTTGATACAAATCCTGACTCTACCATTTAATACTGATGACCTTGGGCAAGGCATTCAATCTCTCCATGCCTCAAAATCCACATCAGTAAAATGGAGCTAAGAATAGTACCTACCTCTAAGGTGTAAAGATGATAGATAAGGTGCATAAAGTTCATCATACCATGTCTGGCAAGTAGTAAGCATTCAATATGTGATGACTATTATTGTCATTATTTCTTTACATTATTTTTATTATCATTACTATTGCTATCATGACTATTGTTTCTAAGAACTCAGTAAATATTTACTGATTGATTGAATTAGTAGATGAATGGCTATCAGGCATCTAAGTCCAAGTTCAGCTGGTAGTAAGATCTTTCTCTTTCTTCTGCAGTCTCCTTTGTAGCTCTCAGTCCCCAGTGCTCTCAATCAGTCCAATATAACTTTACATAGATGCAAAGTAAAAGCTTTCCTCACTACAAAGTCTGTTCTTTTTTATGAATAGAATGTGAATCTTTATTATAACATAGAATAATTTTTACACTTGACTTAGATTAAGGCCTCTAATCCAACCCTAACCATAATTGTCAGAGAGTGAATGTATGTCATTTTTACTTGATGTAGTAAAGGGAGTGAACATATTTACATGTCTCCCAAACTAGGTTCTCTATAATCAGAGTTTTCATATCTTATATTAATAGGCCTGGAGCTACTTAGAATTTGTCATGAATAAGCATAATGACTCCCTGGGAGAATAACAGGAGATAATATCTGCATCAAAGAATAATGTTATATGCACAGAGAAAATGAACAGGTTTCTACAGCCTATGGTAGTAAATGCTAGAATGAAAACAAGTGCTTATAACTTGTTACAGCTACAGTACTTATCACATTTCATTATAGTTATTTGTTTCCATGCTTGTGGGAAGTGACTGTATCTTATTCATCTTTGTATCTGCAACCTCAGCACAGGGCTTGGTCCATGATATACATGTAATAAATGATTGTGGATTTACACTATAATTTAAAGTGAAAGATCACATACCTCAAAGAATTTCATGTCTTAGTTGGTAGTGCTACAAATTGTGATAGAAATCTCTCTAAAATTTGCTGGATATATGGGTTTTCACCCTGGCTTTTTACTTTGACAATATATAAGAATGCAACATGTCAATTAGTTGTTAAATTTTAGGTGTCAATATCAGGATGATGAATTAATCAACTACAAGATGTATTTATTACATGTATTACATATACAGTGGAAGAAATTGATTGCAAGCTTATGATTTGTTGATTTTATTTGACTTTATTTTATATATATACTACATCGGAGAAAAAATCAAAGTTATTCATATTAGACAATTTGCATTAAACATATTCTTCCCAAGACTTCTACTCTTTTTTCCTAATATACTAGGTTTTTCTTTTAACTTCTAATTCAAATCTTAATGAAAAGCAACAAGACAAACTCAGCAAGTTTATGACATTTACCTTCTCTGTCCCCTCAACCAGATCCTCTTCCTGATGCTTTACTTATGTCATACACCATTAGTTATGTTACAGCACCATTTTCCCAGTTAATTAGAGTAGAAATGTCATAGTAACACTATTCTACTCTTTCCCTCTCTCTTACTCCTCTCCTCCAATTTGCAGTAGTTAGTGGTGGATTTTGGATGAAGTAGATGAAGAGAAGTAAAATAATGAATCCTGGAATTTCTACTTAAGCAACTAGGTAGGTCATGTGGCCATTTAGTAAAACGGAGAAGAAAGGAGGGTCAATACTTTAGGGATGAAAATTGTTATCAGGATAACTTTGGCAAAAACCAAAAATAAAAACAAAAACAAAAAAAAACAACAAAAAAAACCTTCTACCCCAATTGAGTCAATCAACAGATATCAGGAAGTCAATCTTAGATAACAGGAAGTTAAGAGAAGGACTCCAGATTTGGTTTGTTAAGTCTTCTGCTCTACTTTTCAGTGGTTCTCTTTGTTTTGCCTTTCTCTAATGTTGGCTCCATTCCCACATTGGTAGCAAGATAGCTTTCAGTTCTGAGCATCATATCCAGGAACAACAATGTAAAGAGGAAGAAAAGGGACGTATTGTCTTGTAACTACTTGGAAGGGAGAAAAATCCTGCCAGCATACATCTCTCATCGCTCAAACTCACATGCCTATCTTAAACCAGTCACTGATGTGAGAAATGAGATCATCACAATTGGCTTTGATTAATTAAGATCTACTCCTAGAGCTAGGGACAGGGTCATCTTCTCCTGAGCCACATGGTGAGGAGTGGTATAGAAGAGCCAATAAACTCAAGACTCTGACAATAAGAAAGAAGGAAGAAATAGACTTGAATAAGCAACCAAGAGCATCTGTTACAAAAAAACAGTGATTCTGTTTTTTGCAAAAATTCAGTTTAAGATATTTGTCAGATATCCATGCAAAAGATCAAGAGGGCAACTAGAAATATGAGTCAGAAGCTCAGATAAGGATCTTAGCTGGAGATGTAAATTTGGGAATCAACAGCATAAAGAACGTGTTTAATCCTTGAGAGTAGATTATATCACCCAGAATATAGAGAAGAGGGCCTTAATTTGGTCATCTTTAAAGCATAGACAATAACATTACCTACCTTTTTGGATAATTTTAAGAGTCAATTGAGATAATAACCATAAGGAACTAGATCATAACATCAAAAAGAATGAAATCTTGCCATTTGCAACAATGTGGATAAAACTAGAGTATACTATGCTAAACGAAATAAGTCATAGAAAGACAAATATATGTCTTCACTCACATGTGGAATTTAAGAAACAAAACAGATGAACATAGGGAAGGAAAGCAAAAATAAGATAAGAACTGAGAGGGAAACAAACCAAAAGAGACTCTTAAGTACAGAGAACGAAATGAGGGCTCCTGGCAGGGTGTTGGGTGGGGGGATGGGGTAAATGGGTGATAGGCATTAAGGAGGGCACTTGTTGGGATGAGCACTGGATGTTATATGTAAATGATGAATCACTAAATTGTATTCCTGAAAAAAAAAAAAAAAAAGAACTGGATCATAGCAAATACTCAGTATCTTTAATCATATGTTAACCAATATCTTTGATGACCACATTTGAGCCACAGTAACACCACAATAGAAAGATATTTTCTATTAGGCAGGCCTCCTAAATATCATAGTTTGTGGATGATTGCCTACTCTACTAACATTTATTATTCTCTCTTTCTCTAGTATGATTGCTATATGGAATATCTGCTTATTTCAATATTCTATTTATGAAGAATCACTAATATCATAAATGTACAACCAGTTTTCAAGCACAGTAAAATGCGCTTAATATCAGAACATATCAACCATAATTTAATCTTGTTTAATGACTCAAAATATTTATCATCGTCTTGATGTCTCTCAGTCTTCATTAATAGCACTCATTATATTATTGGTATAACTGTGATAATATTGGTTAGTGTGACATGACATCATCATTACTATAAAGAAATGATAAAAGATCAAGGAGAGTTTTATACCAAAATATAAAAGTAAGTGACAAGCATCAATAAGTAGTTAATAGGCTTACGTATATACAGAATTCTGCTAACAAAAACTCATTCTACTTTCTTTACTTTTTTTTTTTTTTTTTTACTGTTTATTTATTTTGGGGGGTGGGCAGAGAGAAAGGGAGGGAGAGAAAATCCCAAACAGGCTCTGAGCTGTCAGCACAGAGCCTGATGCAGGGCTCAAACTCACAAACCATGAGATCATGACCTGAGCCAAAACCAAGAGTCAGACGCTTAACCAACTGAGCCACCCAGTGCCCCAAAAACTGACTCTACTTTACAAAATTGTTCTGAAAAGAAATTCCTAGTGATTAGTATGCTAAAGTTTGTGAACCACTCTCTAATAATTACTGATTTACTAACTACTCTTATGCCTGTCTATCACACCTTCAGACCATCCCTTTTTTCTGAAACCTTATTTACCATAACAACTTCTGATTGTAGTCTGTCTTCATCAATAGACATACATTAAACCACATGAACCTCTTATTGAATATTAATAATCACTTATTAATTTCATTCATTTGATTCAATTATTTTTTAATATTTATTTATTTTTGAGAGAGAGAGCACAAGCAAGGGAGGGGCAGAGAAAGAGGGGGACAGAGGACCCAAAGCAGGCTTCATGCTGACAACAGAGAGTCTGATGCAGGGCTCAAACTCACGGCCAGTGAGATCATGACCTTGGCCGAAGTCCATGCTTAACCGACTGAGCCACCCACGTGCTCCAAGTCAATTCTTTAGTCAAATCAATTTCATGAGAGAACAGATAAAACTGAATTAGTATACCTTTAGCTTAACTAGACGTTGAACTTTGTATGTTGCCATTAAGTTGCAGCTATCCTGTGTTGCCATGACTCAAATAGTATCTATCCATTAATTGATTCTCCTAGATATTATCATGTGACATAATGCGATAGATTTATCTTTATATATGCAGATTAGCTTCTAGTTATGACTGACTCTCTTTAATTCAAGTATGACCTAAAAGTCCATTATGTGATCATTATATGGGTAATTCACTAGATGTGGTATTCTTGTCAAATTGATATCATTTCTGGGGTCTCTTCTCTTCATGGTCATAAATTCCATAACTAGAACAGCTTAAAACACCACAGAGGATCAGGGAATTTGAATTAGCTTCATGTTCACATTGACAGTCAACTGATGCAGAATGGAGTTACTTTTTGCCTAGGGCTTCAAGTACAAAAACTGTTCGTCTCTTCAATAAGCCAAATATTTTCCCAGGAATGGTGTGAATGGGTTTCCCTGAGCCTTCCACACTTCTTCCCTCTTTTTTCTTTCATACTGTGCTTAAGATTTAGTCCATAATTTAGGCAAAAGTTTACCTAAGCCCTATTTGTATTGAATACCTTTAATGTCTGAAGTAGCGATATTTCCCACTAAGTATTTACATTGAGATAAAAGAGACCCCCACTTTTGCTAAATAATGCTTTGGAATGTTTACCTCTGCCCACCCTCTTCTTCCTCCAGAATTAGTTGTAGAATGTAGATAAGACATTTACCTGGTTTTCCCTGACTCCAACTGTGAGATAAAGGAGTAGGTACAGAAACAAATCGTCTTAACAGAACAGGAAAAACAAAACAAAACAAAACAAAACAAAACACGTTTTTCATCAGGAAATGGTTCTATTCTTGCAAACCTGGCTACACCACCTCAAACTTAAAGGAACTTTTTTCCAAAAGAAGGCATTTCCATTACCCAGCCTGAGTAGCAAGCTTCTAATACTCTGTCCCAACCTTGAAACAAAAAAATGAGGCAGTTACCCAGATAATTCAATTTTCCCTCCCATTCTCTTCAGTTTTATTCTGTTCGTGTTAATGCTACTTAAACTTTTATAGGATGTTCATAAATAGGTAAAACCGTTTATATACCTAAAGACTGCTTACAAACTTTTCAAGGACACAGACTTACTTCATTTCAATCACAGTAAAACTTTATGACATTAATAGGAATTCCACACAAGTAGGAAAAGGATGAAAGAGCTCTTAAAACATATACTGCTGTAAAATATACTAAAATGCTTGTTGGGCCCCTTTATTCATAGAGTTCAGTAAGTCAAATCAAATGTATGAAACTGTATCTAAAACATGGATCTAAGTTAAATAACAATATAAAACACAAGACCAGCTTGAAGTAATTTTCTGGAGAAGATTCTTTAGATCAAATTTATCTAACATACAAATTCATATTCTGGCCAAATCTGGCTTGAAATGTCCTTATTAAGTCAGTTAGAAACAATTTCACAAGGGGTGCCTGGGTGGCTCAGTTGGTTAAGCAACTGACTTAGGCTCAGATCATTATCTCACAGTTCACGAGTTCAAGCCCAGCGTCAGGCTCTGTGCTGACAGCTTGGAGCTTGGAGCCTGCTTCCTATTCTCTGTCTCTCTCTCTCTCTCTCTCTCTCTCTCTTTCTCTCTCTCTCTCTCTGTCCCTCCCCTGCTGTTCTCTCTCTCTCTCTCTCTGTCTCTCAAAAATAAATAAATAAACATTTAAGAAAAAAAAGAAACAATTTCACAAGACCTAGCAAGAGAGACCTGGATCAGCCTTAGGGAAAAATCCGGCACTATTTTTCAGTTAATTTCTGCCTTTTTCCCCTGCTTGTGAGTAGCCCCCTGAGCCACCACAGGCTGCTGTGTGGAGAGTCACTGGAGCTGACCACTATTATAGCCTCTAAGACCGTGCTCAAGAACAACATTAAAGAATCTTGGTCCAGACGGAAAGAAAATTCTCAATTTCAATTACAATTCTGATAGTAAGGCCAGAAAATTCAAATACTCTTCCCACAGTCAAATAGGCTAATACTAATTCCAAATCTGTGGTTCATTCTGTGGCCTACTCAGGGTCTCAGACTCCTTTTAGAGAGTCTTTTTATCTTGTTATGAAATAGAAAGCCAATCTAACACAAGATAATAAGGTTTAAATCACATTGCCCTGTGTGAACTTCCGAATATGTATATAATTTATGCTGTGAACAGAAAACCAGTTAAAGAAGGTTAAAAATTCAAGTTTTTTTCAGTTACTGATTATAGCTATTTATGTCAAGCCATAACAGCCTAAAATTTATCGGTTTGTGTTAACACAGAAGAGAAATAGGAAGAAGCATAGAGAAAAACTAGTCTTCCAATAGACTTTTTCCAGGCAGAAGTCTGCCCCCCTCCCTCTCTCCCCAGGTGCAAATCACAGAACTGGACAGACAGGTAGAATGGTCAGGGCATCTTCAGAACAGTATGAACAGTAGAGCCAGGGCAGTGTGAGAAAGAAGGGTGGCACCACACAGAATTCTGGTTCAGTAGGTCTAATGTGGGACTGAAGGCCAGCAAAATTTGAAAAGGACCCCCCATGTGATTCTGGTACTAACACTTTGTTCACAGTACTTATTGATGTGCAATAAAGTAAAATCTCTGGACCTATGAAAACATTCTAAAATTCAAAAGGAAGAAACCACCTAGAAAAAGGGTCATCTTTTTCTATAAAGGGCCAGATAGTAAATATCTCAGGTTTCCCAAGCCATACAGTCTGTGACAATAAGACAATGTTGCACTGTAGCAGGAAAGCAACTACTGCAGCCTATATACTGCAAATGCAGCCATAGATGCTATGTAAATGAAGGGGTGTGGCTGTATTGCAATAATATTTTCTTTACAAAACCAAGTCCCTGAGAACTGTAATTTACCCACCCTTGACCTAGAATAATCAGAGAAATGGTTCTCTCTAAAATAAATTTACTACTTAGGGGTGCTTGGATGACTCAGTTAAGCACTGGACTCTTGATTTCAGTTCAGGTCATGATCTCATAGTTTGTGGGTTCAAGCCCTGTGTAGGGCTCTGTGCTGATAGCTCAAAGCCTGGAGCCTGCTTTGGATTCTGTCTCTCTCTCTCTCTCTCTCTTTCTCTCTCTGCCCCTCCCCCACGTGTGCTGTTTCTCTCTCTCTCAAAAATAAACATTTAAAAAACTTAAGATAAACTTTCTACAAAAACAAGAGAAAGGTTTAGAAAATTTTCTGATTCTTATTCCCAATAAGGTCTAAGAATAAATTGTATTTATGAGATCAAAATAAGCATTGATAAAAATGAAACAATTTGAGAACAGAAAATATTGGATTTAAAACATGCTCACCAAATTTAAAGTTGCACTTGAAAGCAGTACATAACAAAAGTTGGAAGCAGAATTAGTAAAGTAGGAAGAAAACTTAGAAATTTAACTAAAATAAAAAGATAAAAGAAAGAGAAAAGAAAAATATGAGAACAAGGAATACATACATGGAAGAAAGAGATATTAAATAAGAATTCCTAAAAGGAAAGGTAACATATGGGAGAGAAGGAATAATCAATTAAAAGAAGAAAAAACTTTCTGAGTTGATAATATAGCATTAGTGGGGAGTAGGACAGGTGAAACTAGATAGGGCCGTGTGCTGATAAATTGTTGAAGCTGAAGAGTGACTACTTTTCTTTCTATGTTTGTAGGATAAGAACTACTTTCCCCATTTTTGTAAATTTCCATAAGAGAATTTTGAGCCAATGTTGGTGCTAGCAAAAAGTGAGCTGGAGATTAGACAACAGAAGGAGTAAAGATTCTGCAGTGACTATCTGGTGATTGTGTAGATTTTTCATGAGAGGATTAATAAACTAAGAACCTTCGTGTGTACAGAAAGAAAGAAAGAAAGAAAGAAAGAAAGAAAGAAAGAAAGAAAGAAAGAATTTTGAGTTATTATGAGTTTTTCATAATTATGATAAGAATGCATGTTAATTTTTTAATTGTCAAAATAAGGGACAAAGAAGAAATCTAACCTATAATCCCACTGCCCAGATGTTACCCCATCAATATTTTCATTATCTATCCTTTAGTACTTTTTTCTACTCAGATATATGTTTATGAAATTAAGATCATTTCATATATACTACTTTGTATCTTGCCTTTCTTTGCTTGATATAATAGAAAAATTTCCAATCTATAATTCCATTTTAATGTTATCGATTAGGTCCAGTAGAAAATATGTGTTTGGCATTATCCTAAAGGCCATACACACAGGCTTCTTATGATCTTACAGCTAGGCTTTGACTAATATGGTAAAGAAAAATTTTAATTGAATACAAAACTTAAAAATCTTAAGTATATAGGACAACTCAGTGATTAAAATATGGTGTCTTCGGGGTGCCTGGGTGGCTCAGTCAGTTAAGCATCAGACTCTTGACTTCAGTTCAGGTGGTGATGTTGTGGTTGTGAGATCAAGCCCAGAGTTGGGCTCCACCCTCATTGTAGAGTCTACTTGGGATTCTCTCTCTCCTCTCTCTTTGTCCCTCCTCCCCCATTCTCTCAAAATAAATAAATAAACATTTTTTTAAAAGTACAGCATCTTCAATAGAAGTAAGATTAAGGAGGGGGCGCCAGAGTAGCTCAGTCAATTGGGCATCAGACTCTTGATTTCGGCTCAGGTCCTGATCCCAGGGTAGTGGGATCCAACCCTGGTTAAGCTCTGTGCTGAGAGAGAGGGGAGCCTGTTTGGGATTCTCTCTCTCTCTCTCTCTCTCTCTCTCTCTCTCTGTCTCTCTCTCTCTCTGCCCCTCTCCCCTGCTTGCTCTCTAAATAAATAAATAAATAAATAAATAAATAAATAAATAAATAAATAGGAAGTTAGATTAAGGAAATCTATATTCTAGTGTGAAAGGGATTGAAATCAACTCTGGCTAACATAAGCATAAAAGAATTTGTTGCAAGGGGGTTGAGCAGCTCACAAAATCTATGAGAAGCCTGAAGGAGATTCACAAAAGAGACAGAAGCTAAGGAAGCCTGAACAGCAGGAGCCACAACCCAGACAAAACCAGAGAAGCAGATTACTTAGGACACTGAGAAGAGTCACACTACAGGACACAACTGACATCAGACACTTAACACCATTATAGACTCTTCCTGTCTTTGCTATCATAAGTAATTCCTAGATTGTTTCTGCATCTCTGTGTCTCATATCTCCCTTAGGATTCAAAACCCTATATAGGGGCGCCTGGATGGCTCAGTTGGTTAAGCGTCCAACTTCGTATCAGGGCATGATCTCCTGGTTCATGGGTTCGAGCCTCTTGTTGGGCTCTGTACTGATGGCTCAGAGCCTGGAGCCTGTTTCAGATTCTGTGTCTCCCTCTCTCGCTCTCTGCCCCTCCCCCACTCACACTCTGTCTCTCTCAAAAATAAATAAACATCAAAAAAAAATTTTTTTTTCAACCCCCTGAGCTGATTGCCAAATTCTGGATCCTAGATAAAGTGCCCTTACCCTGGCTGCACCAAGCTGGGGAAAGGGAAGATCTTCTTTCTTTGGTTTTGATGGTGGAAGGCAGGTGTCTGTATCCCACTAGGTTTACACAAAATAGCAAATTGCACCTTAATAGGAAGTGGATGGGGGAGGGATATATAGGAAGGACAGAATATTATATACATATATAATATGTGAAATATTATATATCAGTTGAGATCTAACCTTAACATTCATGACCAAAAAAATGGCTATTTGATCATGACCTACTCTTTGACTTTTAATATTCTCCTCTAAATTATGACAGTAATACTTGTTCCTATTAGCTTCATTAGTATGTTGTAAAGATAAATGATTTAATATCTGCTAACTACATTGAACACCTTAGGAAAAGAATGCATTATAGATACAAGTGGTTTTAATTAAGAAAACTATAATTAGTAGAGATGATAATATCTGCTGTACTTCAGACATAGATAACACTCAATAAATAAGAAGTCAAAGATACTAGAAGCTGTCTACAAGTATTTTGCTCTAACTACATTACTATATACATAAACTTAAAACTGCACTAATTTTTAGTTAACTTTTTAAACTTTATATAAAATACAGTTCTAGGGCTTGGAATTGGAGAGGGGAAGAAAGATGCATAGACTGTTCAGTTGGTTGGATCTGTTACATTAATTTCACAATCTGTGAAGGAGTGGATTGCCCCTTGAATGGTAATGGAAAATTAGTTTCTTTATTTCTTCATTAAGACTGTGGGAGGAAAATTAATACTCTCTTCAGCTTTCCCAAATTAATAGAATATATCTTTATTAAAATGATGAATGTACATGCCCACTTTCTTTTTGGTTGAGAGGCTCTCTAACTCCTAGAATGACTAAACTTAAAGCTGAGACTTAGAAATCATCTTGTTAAGGAAACTAAGATCCAGTGAGACTAAATTAGTTACCCAAGGTCACACAATCAATTAAGGACAGAGGAAAACTAGAAACTTGGGTCTCTGACTCTTAATCCAGTGCTCTTTCAAATTCATCAAGCCATTTAAAAGAGGAGAAAGAAAAATCCTTTAATCTACTTTTCACATTGTTAGTTTATGTAATGTTTTCAGTTCCTATGCCCCAAGGGGTAGTAATCTCCTGTGCAAAATAACAAAAGAAAATATGTATCTTTTCCCAATTTTCTTTTTGTGAGGTTTAGGTGGAAAGAAATAGAACCCCTATCTTGGAAAAGGCCAACCTTGGGCAAAATTCTGAAGTCCACTTTTGGAGATCTTTCTTGGATCCCACCTTCCCCATTTTATACTCCTACAAAAACAAGTTCCCAATCAACTGTTTCCTTTCCCCACCATCCTTCTTTATGAAAACTCCTCTGAGAGTGTATTTCACTATTTCATACATAAACAGCGTGTATGAACACACATGCATGCACACACACGCACACATACACGCACCCACACACACACCTGGGTGCCCCTGTCACTTATTTTAGGAAGTAAAACATACCACTAGTATATCACCTCCTCTTTATCCCTCCTTAATTTCATCTTGTCTCCCATGCACAGAGGTAACTAACCACTCTTCTGTCATTTCTTCCTTTTCTATCATTTCTCTGGTTTTCTTTATAATTTTACTACATAATGTACCCCTAATCATTACATTGTCTGGTTTGTGCATGATTTTAAATTTTATGTAATTTACATAAACATAAATATATTCCTATAACTCTCTTTTTTCATTCAACATTTCATTGGTTAAAAATTGTTTTTTTTTGTTTTTTTAAAATTTTTTTTTCAACGTTTTATTTATTTTTGGGACAGAGAGAGACAGAGCATGAACGGGGAAGGGGCAGAGAGAGAGGGAGACACAGAATCGGAAACAGGCTCCAGGCTCTGAGCCATCAGCCCAGAGCCTGACGCGGGGCTCGAACTCACGGACCGCGAGATCGTGACCTGGCTGAAGTCGGACGCTTAACCGACTGCACCACCCAGGCGCCCCTGGTTAAAAATTGTTTTATGTTACCTTAACGTACAGTTGACCCTTGAACAACATGGGTTTAAACTGTGTGGGTCCACTTATATGCAGATTTTTTAAATAAATACAATACAGTACTGTAAATGTATTTTCTCTTATGATTTCCTAAATAACATTTTTCTTTTCTCTGGCTTACTTTATATATGTAAAACATATAACATACAAAATACATATTAATTCTTTATGTGTTGGTAAAACTTCTTCAACAGTAAGCTATTAGTAGTTAAGTTTTTAGAGAGTCAAAAGTTATATGCAGATTTTTGACTGCAGGGGAGAGGGGAGTGTCACCCCAATGTTTGCATTGATCAAGGGTCAACTGTATTTGTTTTCAGTGCTATGTTGGATGCCATTAAATGAATATTCCAAAATGTATTTATCCATTCTTCTATTGATAGCCAACTCAATTTTTTTGCTATTAAAAACAAAACTGCCAAGAATATTTTTGTACCTCTATCCTGTGGCATGGGGGCAAAAATACTCCAGTAGTAGAATCACTAAGTGGTGAGTTTATGATCATCTTCAAATTTGAAATAATACCCAATTTTCTGGAGTTATTTTTACCAATTTTACTCTACCTAGCAGTGATTATGAGTTCCCATTGATCTATATACCCTTGCTTACACTTGGAAGTATAAGATTTTTTTCACGTCTTCCAATCAGATGGTAGTTTTCTTTTACTTTTATCTGGCTAATAATGATATTGAGCATGTTGTCGTATACTCATTGGCCATTCTGACATCCTTTGCATGTTTTTATTAGGTTGTTTGTCTTTGTCTTACTGATTTGAAACAATTCTTAAAATACCATTTGTTTGTCAGTTATCTATTTTGAAAATATTTCTTCCTGTGAGTTATCTTTTCAATTTTTTTCATCATGTCTTTTGCTAAAAACGTTATTTTATTTCATTTATCAATATTTTCTGAAAACATTATTTTATTTTATTTATCAATATTTTCTGAGGGTGTGCTTTTTGTGTCTTGCTTAAGAAATCCTTCCCTTCTGGGGCGCCTGGGTGGCTCAGTTGGTTAGGCAACCGACTTTGGCTCAGGTCCTGATGTCACAGTTGGTGGGTTGGAGCCCCGCGTTGGGCTCTGTGCTGACAGCTCAGAGCCTGGCGCCTGCTTCAGATATTGTGTCTCTCCCTCTTTATACCCCTCCCCTGCTCAAGCTCTGTGTCTCTCTGTCTCTCAATAATAAATAAATGTTAAAAAAAAAAAAAAGAAAAATAAATTAAAAAAAGAAATCCTTCCCTTCCCTTATGTGATAATGATTGCTCCTTGATATTCTTCTAGATCTATTTCTCAGTGTTTTAAACATTGATTTTTATATGTAAATCTTTAAACAGCCTAAAACTTATTTTCATGTATTATATGAGAACTGCATTTTTTTCCTCATATGGGTGAGAAATTGGGCCAGGACCATTTATTGAAGGGTCCTTTTTATCCTTATGATTTGGGATGATATCCAATATATTAAGTCATAACTTTCCCATTTTCTGTTGCAGGCCTCTAGATTCTGTTCCATTGATCTATTAGTTTAATATCACACTATCTTAATACTATAGCTTTACAAGTCATGTGATAATCTGATAGGGAAATTCTCCTCTAACATATTCTCCTTCAGGAATGTCTTGGTTATTCTTGGGCGTCTGCCTTTCCAAATCAATTTTAGAATTATTTTGTCAAGTTTCCACAAATAATCCTGCTGGAATCCTTATTGTATTGTACTGAATTTGATTATATTAGGGAGAATTCAATCTTTCTATCCTTGAATATGTTATTTCTGCTCATTTATTTAAACCTTCTTTGAATTCTCTCGTAACATTTTATAAATTTCCCCATAAAGTTTATGTACCTTTTTGGTTAGATTTCTTTCTTTCTTTCTTTCTTTCTTTCTTTCTTTCTTCCTTCCTTCCTTCCTTCCTTCCTTCCTTCCTTCCTTCCTTCCTTCCTTCTTTCCTTCCTTCCTTCCTTCCTTCCTTTCTTTTTAAGTAGTCTCCATGCCCAGCATGGAGTTCAAACTCAGTGAGGCTTGAACTCACAACCCTGATACCAAGACCTCAGCTGAGATCAAGAGTCAGACATTTAACCTACTGAGCCACCCAAGCACCCCACTGGTTAGGTTTATTTCTAAATCTACTTTCATATGGAATACATTATACTTGCTCTGAAAGTCAACATTCAAAATTAAGTTATGCCAGGGACTCCTGGCTGCTGGTTCAGTCGGTAGAATGCACAACTCTTGATCTCAGGATCATGAATTCAAGCACCATGTTGGATGTGGAGCGTAATTAAATTTTTAAAAAAATTATGCCAAATGGCTTTAACTAGGAGCTGCAAATCCAATTATCTGTGGAGCCAGTTTAAAAAAAAAAATCAATGTGAAAAGCAGACCAAAGTGTAAGACAATAGAAAATGGTGAAGATTGCAGGGCCCCTACACAGCTATGGCCAATTATTGCCCAATATTACCAAAACTTCCAAATATTCTAGTCTTGCTAGAAAGTTTTCTGATTTTTAAAACATTGTGTGGGCTGCCGTTTTCAATCATCCTCAGATGACTTAAAATAAAGAATAAATGAAATATCAAGTTTTAGCCAGCAAGTGAGAACAGAAAGGAAAGCAAGCCACTGTAGTGGCTATAATAAAAATAAAAATAAAAATAAAGAGACAATAACAAGTGTCAGCAAAAATGTGGAAAAATTGGTATCTATTGTTAGTGGGAATGAAAAATTGTGTAGCCACTTCAGAAAACACAAAAAGTTAAACACAATAATATTGTATTACAATGATCAAACTTGTTAAGACACTAGATCTTGGTTATTCTCACCTCAAAAAAGAAGTGATAATTATGTGATGTGGTAGAGGTATTAACTCTTGCTACAATGGTAATCATATCACAATATATAAATGTATTAAATCAAAATGTTATATCTTACATTTACATAATGTTATACGTTAAACATAATTCATTTAAAAAAAGAAAGCTGGGGGGCGCCTGGGTGGTGCAGTCGGTTAAGCGTCCGACTTCAGCCAGGTCACGATCTCGCGGTCCGTGAGTTCGAGCCCCGCGTCAGGCTCTGGGCTGACGGCTCGGAGCCTGGAGCCTGTTTCCGATTCTGTGTCTCCCTCTCTCTCTGCCCCTCCCTCGTTCATGCTCTGTCTCTCTCTGTCCCAAAAATAAATTTAAAAAACGTTGAAAAAAAAAATTAAAAAAAAAAAAAAAAAAAAAAGAAAGCTGGGGGTGGGGGGGCTAAACACAGAGTTACCATATCACCCAGCAAGTCCATGTCTAGATGCCCTAAGAAAGTGGAAACACACTCCACAAAAAACCTTGGTTTCTGTTTTAAAGTTTATTTATTTATTTTGAAAGAAAGGGAGAGTGGGAGAGGGACAGAGAGAGAGAGACAGGAAGAAACAGAAACCCAAGCAGTCTCCAGGCTGACAAGATAGAGAAGCATGTACCCATATGTGTTACAACATGGACAAAACTTGATGACATTATTCTAAGTGAAAGAAGCCAGACACAGAGGGCTACATATTGTATGATTTCATTTATATGGAATATCCCAAACACGCAAATTCATAGAGACAGAAAGTAGCTTAGTAATTTCCGGGGGCTGGAGAGAGGGAAATTGGGGAGTAGCTGTTATGGTATGGGGTTTGTTTGGGGGGTGGCAAAAATGTTTCAGAATGAAATAGTTGTGATGGTTACACAACCTTGTGGAAAAACTAAAAACATTGAACTGTACATGTTAAAAGGTTAAATTTTGTGGTTTATAAATTATATCTTAATTTCAAATTTTTAACTTGAAAAAAGAGAAAAGAAAGTAAGTATATGTTGGGCTTTCCTCCAAAGTTATAATCGGCCAACATGAAGCTAGTTTCAACTTTGAGATTAAATAAATTCACCCATAAGTAAAAGTGAACATTTGTGTTTCTATTATTTTCACCTTTTTCTAATAACAGCTTTTGATAGTAATACCTTTGTTATTGTAATTTTAACAAGACCTATTCTTCCAGACGGGATGGAAAAAGTTCTGTAACATCTCCTTGTTTATTAAAAGACTGTGACTTATGCTGTTGCCTTGCGTTAGTATGATTTTTTTTCTTTACTAGTATTTCTAAAAAGAGATGGCCTATGCGTTCCCCCCAGGTCCCTGCTTAGGCTCCCAACAAAACTTGTTGCCTTTGCTCTGTCTCATTCTGTCTCACCTCCCCACCACCTCATCTTCTTAAAAACACATGGATCTACCACCCTGATACATCTGTAGTTTCCTTGGAAAATCCAGCCCTTTTAGGTCTCTGTGCCTTTACACATCAAGTGCTCTGTGTATGGAAACTCCTTCTGGAGGGGGGGGTAGCAATGTATATGGAAAGGGGTTGATGGACATTTTTTGGAGGCAGTTATTAAACTTTTTTTTTTTTAAGAGAGAGAGAGAGAGAGAGAGAGAGAGAGCCCGAGGGGGTAGGTGGGGAGAGGGAGAGAGAGACAGAATCTTAAGCAGGCTCCACACCCAGCATGCAGCCCTACTTGGGCTCTCTCCCATGACCTTGGAACCGTGACCTGAGCCAAAATCAAGAGTCAGACACTCCACTAACTAAGCCACCAAGGCACCTCTTGAAAGCAGTTCTAAAAGAACTTGCTAATGAATTAGATATGGGGTAGCCAAGAAGAAAAGAATCAAGGATGCTTACTGTCTGACTTTAATACTTTTAGTTGGTACTGCCGTTTTCCAAGTTTGGGAAGACCAGGGTGGGGAAGACCAAGTTCAACATGGTAAACTTGAGCTGTCCATGAGACATCAAGAGGAGATATCAAGTACAGATATTATTGTGGAGTGAGTTAATATGCATCTGGAGCACAAAGGGAAGATTTGTGCTAGAGGTATAAATCTGGGAGTTGTCAGCATATAAGCAATATATAAGCAATATTTAAAACCGTGGAAATGAACACAATCACCTAGGGAGGACATTTTTTTTTTAATGTTTATTTATTTCTGAGACAGAGAGAGACAGAGCATGAGTGGGGGGAGGGGCAGAGAGAGAGGGAGACACAGAATCCGAAGCAGGCTCCAGGCTCTGAGCTGTCAGCACAGAGCCCGACGTGGGACTCAAACTCACAAACCATGAGATCATGACCTGAGCTGAAGTCGGTCGCTCAGCTGACTGAGCCACCCAGGCACCCGGGGAGGAAATATTTTTAAAGAGTGCTCAATAAGTATTAGTAACAAGTTGGGCCACAATGTGTTAACAAATCCCCTTTCTTCTTTTTTTTTTTTTAACATATGTGTTCTCAATGTTTTGTATAACTCATGAGTAATTTCCAACACGAATATTTACAACAATTTTTGTCTGATAGAAACCAGCTTTTCATAAAAAGAGCCTTACTCAGAATAGATTTTGAGACTCAAAGTCATAGCAGAGTAAGTAAGTCTGAACAGTAAAACGGGGAGAAGACGGAGAGCAAGGCTAAGTTCTGTGTGAACAAGGGTTGCAGAGATGAGAATCCCTGCTCAGCACTTTGGTGAAAGCAAAAATGTCTAAGGGGAATTCATCAAGTTTGCTGAATGTTTTTAAATTAAACAAACAACAAAAAAAGACTCTCTTCCATCTCACCTACATAATCTTTAGTAAATTCAACATTGCTAACTAAATGCAGTGAGTTCTCTACAGTGAATTAAATGCCAAGTCCTGACTCAGGTGGGATGGTTTCAAGAGGAAATACTGTACAGCCAATATCTGGGCTACATATGTTTTGTTTTTTGTTTTTTGTTTTTTTTTTTAATTTTTTTTTTCAACGTTTATTTATTTTTGGGACAGAGAGAGACAGAGCATGAACGGGGGAGGGACAGAGAGAGAGGGAGACACAGAATCAGAAACAGGCTCCAGGCTCTGAGCCATCAGCCCAGAGCCTGACGCGGGGCTCGAACTCACGGACCGCGAGATCGTGACCTGGCTGAAGTCGGAGGCTTAACCGACTGCGCCACCCAGGCGCCCCTGTTTTTTGTTTTTTTTAATGGCAATGCAGGATTACCTGGCTGGCTCAATCGGTAGAGCATGTGACTCTTGATCTCAAGGTCATTCACACTATCATTGTTGAGCTTGACACAGGGCTCCAGCCCACGAACTGTGAGATCATGATCTGAGCCAAAACCAAGAGTTGGACACTTAACCAACTGACTCACTCAGATGGCCCAATTAAGTGTATTTATTTTGAGAGATAGAGAGCATGCTAGCAGGAGAGGGGCAGAGAGAGAGGGAGAGAGAATCCCCAGCAGGCCCTGCACCATGAGCACGGAACCAGACGCAAGGCTTGAAACCATGAACCGTGATATTATGACCTGAGTAGAAACTAAGAGTCAGATGCTCAACTGACTGAACCACCCAGGCACCCTTGACCATTTTTTTGACGATTTTTATACATGTTGCCAAATTGCCCTCAGGAGAAGTTGAACTAATGTATCACCAACATAACACTGGAGTGTTCATTTCCCCTCACCTACGTTTTCTTTTTTTTTTTTTATTCTTTTTTTTAATTTTTAAAAAATTTTTTAAAATTTAAATCCTAGTAAACATATAGTGTAATAATGATTTCAGGAATAGAATTTAGTGATTCATCACTTATATGTAACACCCAGTGCTCATCCCAACAAGTGTCCATTTAACCCATTGCCCATTTAACTCATTCCCCCCCCCCAACACCCCATCAGCAACCCTCAGTTTGTTCTCTGTATTTAAGAAACTCTTGGGGCGCCTGGGTGGTGCAGTCAGTTAAGCGTCCGACTTCAGCCAGGTCACGATCTCGCGGTCCGTGAGTTCGAGCCCCGCGTCAGGCTCTGGGCTGATGGCTCAGAGCCTGGAGCCTGCTTCCGATTCTGTGTCTCCCTCTCTCTCTGCCCCTCCCCCGTTCATGCTCTGTCTCTCTCTGTCCCCCAAAAAATAAATAAACAGTGAAAAAAAAATTTAAAAAAAGAAACTCTTACAGTTTGTCTCCCTCTCTGTTTTTATCTTATTTTTGCTTGCCTTCCCCTATGTTCATTTGTTTTGTTTCTTAAATTCCACATATGAGTGAAACCACATATTTGTCTTTCTCTGACTTATTTCACTTAGCATAATACACTCTAGTTCCATCCACGTTGTTGCAAACGACAAGATTTCATTCTTTTTAATCACCGAGTAATATTCCATTGTGTGTGTGTGTGTATATATATATATATATATATATATATATATATATACCACATCTTCTTTATCCATTCATCAGTCAATGGACATTTGGGCTCTTTCCATACTGTGGCTACTGTCGATAGTGCTGCTATAAACATTGGGGTGCATGTGCCCCTTCAAATCAGGACTCCTATATCCTTTGAATTAATACCTCGTAGTGCAATTGCTGGGTCATAGGGTAGTTCTATTTTTAATTTTTTGAGGAACCTCCATACTGTTTTCCAGAGTGGCTGTACCAGTTTGCAAAAGTGCAAAAGTGTTCCTCTTTCTCTGCATCCTGGACAACATCTATTGTTGCCTGAGTTGTTAATTTTAGCCATTCTGATCCATGTGAGGTGGTATCTCATTGTGGTTTTGATTTGTATTTCCCTGATGATAAGTGATGTTGAGCATTTTTTCATATGTCTATTAGCCATCTGATGTCTTCTTTGGAAAAGTATCTATTCATGTCTTTTGCCCATTTCTTCACTGGATGATTTGTTTTTGGGTGTATGAGTTTGATAAATTCTTTATAGATTTTAGATACTGACTCTTTACCTGATATGTCATTTGCAAATATCTTTCCCCTTCCGTCAGTTGCATTTTAGCTTTGCTGATTGTTTCCTTCACTGTGCAAAAGTTTATTATCTTTTTATCTTGATGGGTTTTTTATCTTGATTTTTGCTTTTATTTCCCTTGCCTCTGGAGATATGTCAAGT
Source organism: Puma concolor (assembly GCF_028749965.1). Taxonomy (NCBI): domain Eukaryota; kingdom Metazoa; phylum Chordata; class Mammalia; order Carnivora; family Felidae; genus Puma; species Puma concolor. Next base: position 28,790,383 of record NC_141676.1, on the reverse strand, counting down.
AAGAAGTTGCTGTGGCCAACATCAAAGAGGTTGTTGCCTGTTTTTTCTCTAGGATTTTGATGGCTCCCTGTCTTCCTTTTAGGTCTTTCATCCATTTTGAGTGTATTTTTGTGTATGGTGTAAGAAAGTTCCCCTCACCTACATTTTAATCTTTATTAAATTAATCAGAAAAAGTGGTAGCTTCTTGTTTTAACATGGCATTATCATCACCCATTAAATTTTTTAACATCACCCTGAGTAGTCTCCTTGTTTAATTTTTTTCCATGTCAATTCATTCTGTACACCACTGCCAGATTAATCTTTTTATAGTAGGGTGTCTATGACACTATTCCCCTGTTCAAAACTCTTCAATGGCTCCACTGAATTAAGTACAAACTCTTCAGTCTGTCATTTAAGACACTCTGCAATAAGACATCATCACATATTTCAAATCTTATTTTTTCCTCCACTTTCCTGCACATACCCCATGATCCAGTTAAAATCATACAGTAGTCATTGTTTTCCAGAACATGACCCATAATTTCTCATCTCCTTGTCATAATAGTCCAGTGATGAAAACTCATATCATAAGTGCTTCAAATCTCTCCTCCCCTGCCTTTAGCAGATACTGCTAATTAATCATTTCCCACTGAGCTAGAACACAATGTCTCAATACAGTGCTATAGACAGCCACCACCAGTGAATTGGAATTGGCATGTGAGGTGAAACTTACCTGCCATCCCAGTAATGGTCCTTTTACCTAGTTGGCCTTCACCCCAGTGAAGTTCTCTTCAAATGGCAGGTGAAATTTACCTGCCATCCCAGTAATGGTCCTTTTACCTAGTTGGCCTTCACCCTAGTGAAGTTCTCTTCAAATGTTCCCTCTCCTAGAAAGCCTTTCTTGATTTCACTCTCCACCTCCAATTCTCTAAGCACATTATATGGCTCTTATATGTCTTACTTCATTTCACCTTGTTTTGTTACTTGTGTGCCGTCTTCTACCCTTTTGAACCATATGTGCCTTAAGACAATAAGTAAAGAGTTCAGATTCTGGAGCTAGACTGCCTTAGTTCAAATCCTGGATCTGTCCCAACTAACTTGAGCACTTGAGCAAGTTGTTTAACATGTTGGAGTTGCACTGTCCTCATCTGTAAAATGGACATAACATTTGGAGCTACCGTGAGGCGCCTGAGTGGTTCAGTCAGTTATGCATCCAACTCTTGACTTCAGCTCAGGGCATGATCTCACGGTTCATGAATCTGAGCCCTGTGTTGGGCTCTGTGCTGACAGTGCAGAGTCTGCCCAGGATTCTCTGTCTCCCTCTCTCTCCCTGCCCCTCCCCTCCTTGCTCTCTATCTCTCTCTCTCTCAAAATAAATAAACATTAAAAATATATATATTTGAGCCTACTGAAGAAAGTTGTGAGAATTCAACAAGACAATGTAAGTCAAGTGCTTAGCTAAGTGCCACACCACATTAAGCTTTCAGAAATGCTACATACTTGTCAAAAATTTATACATAGAGTTACCATATGATTTAGCAATTCTAGTCCTAGATGTAAACGCAAGAGAATTGGAAACATATGTTCGGGAATGTTCATAGCAGCATTATTCATAGTAGTTAAAAATGGAAGCAACCCATGGGGTGCCTGGGTGGCTCAGTCGGTTGGGCGTCCGACTTTGGCTCAGGTCATGATCTTGCGGTCCATGAGTTTGAGCCCCACGTCAGGCTCTGTGCTGAGAGCTCAGAGCCTGGAGCCTGTTTCAGATTCTGTGTCTCCATCTCTCTCTGACCTTCCCCCATTCATGCTCTGTCTCTCTTTGTCTCAAAAATGAATAAACGTTAAAAAAAAATTTAAAAATGGAAGCAATGCAAATGTCCGACAGATGAATAAGCAATTAGGTGTATATAAGCACAATAAAAAGGAGTGAAGTGCTGATACATGAAAATGTAATGCTAAGTGAAAGAAGTTGTTCACAAAAGACCATGTATTGTATGGTTCCATATGAAATGTCCAGAAGAGGCAAATCTATGAAGACAGAAGTAGATTAGTGGTTGCCAGAGGTGATGGGAAGGTGAAATAGGTTGTAACTGCTACTAGGTATAGGGTTGCTTTTTGAATGATGAAAATGTTCTAGAATTAGATAGTGGTGATGGTTGTTTGCACAACATTGTAAATATACTAAAACTCATTGAATTGTACATTTTAAAATGGTTAAAATGATTCATGTTAGGAGCACCTGGGTGGCTTGGTTGGTTAAGCAATCGACTTTGGCTCAGAGCATGATATTGCAGTTCGTGAGTTTGAGCCCCATATCGGGCTCTGTGCTGACAGCTCAGAGCCTGGAGCCTGCTTCGGATACTGTGTCTCCCTCTCTCTCTGCCCCTCCCCCCCCCCCACATTCTGTCTCTCTCTCACTCTCTCTCTCAAAAATAAACATTTAAAAAATTTTTTAATGATTCATTTCATATAAATTTTAAAATTTTACATTATGTGAGTTTTATGTCATTAAAAAATGTTATTTATATCACTACTCATCTTTGTATCCCCTAGAGTGCCTAAGGAGATATCCTGAAAAAAATTATTTTCTTTTAAAGCGAAAGATATTCAATATCTTTAAATGCAAAGGTGAACCGATTTGAGTAACTTCTTTAAATTATAGTGATTGCAATTTGCATGCATAACAAACCATAGACAAATGCTAATTTACTACTCTGTAGAAATTCCAATAGACTAGATTCAATTAAAAGAAAACAGTTCCAACAATCTTGGGATTACACTTGGCTAAAATACCATCTAACAAAAAATAGTAATAGGGAACTCAAAAAAGCAGAACTGTAAATATCCATTGACTATGTTAAAAAAAAAAAAAAGGTTAATTAAAACAAGAGGCTATTTTAAGCCATTTTCTAAATGTTAATACCCACCATTGACAATGGGAAATTATGGTCTTTTTGTCATTTCCCATTATATGTAAATGAGCATATACATTTATAACACTTTCTAGAGGGTAATTTGACAACATGTATAATACAGACATAAATTTGTGGCTACAAAAAGACCTGGAATGATTTATCCCAAGTGCCATACTTGGAGATATAATTAGCCACTTTTTCCCCTTGTCCTTATCCCCTACCTTTGTCTACAATAAGGTAAGTGTTGCATTTGTAATAGACCATAATAAAAGCATTTCTTAACCAGTTTACTTTGTTGAAGTCAGCTTAACTTTTAAAAAACGTTTCTGAATAAACTACAACTTAATGATAGATCTAGAAAATGATAAATATAGAGATCACTAAGAAGACATTAGATCTGCAATTAGAGAATGATTCATGAGATACCATCTTTACAAATCAGCAATGCAAAAGTGCAATAGTGAGGTCAATGAAAATAGATGAGTCAATAATCTCTTGTAATGTTTAAGAACAGAATCTCTACACCTATCGAAATGAATTGCTAAATTGCTTTCTAATATGGTTATTCCACTAGTGAGCAGAAAATGCCCTTCTTACCACACCCTTCTCAGGACTGATGTAATTAGCAAAAACAGTTAGTCTCATTTTACTTCTCATCTCTTTGACTATTAGTGAAACTGAATGTTTTCTAAGGTTTACTTACTGGCTATTCATATTTCTTCTCCGGGATGTTGTCGGTTCATGTATTGTATGTGTTTTAAATAATCTTTTTCCTTGTTGATTTGTTACAATACTTTAAAAGGTAAAGATTTTAACTCCTTCCCTGTCATATATGTTTCAAATATTTCCCCCAGTTTGTCATTTTCTTTTTGACTTTAATCGTGTCTTATAATGTGTAAAAATATTTTATTTTTATGAAATCAAATATATTATTTTTTCTTTATTACTTTTGCTTTGCTTTTATTATTAAAGAGTCCTTCTCAACTTTAGGAGAACATACTATCCACCTATAAGTTCTTCTAATTCTTTTATGGGATAATTTTTTTCATTTTATTCTTAAAGCCATCTGGAGTTTACTAGGGAGTAATATGTGAGACAGGCAACTAACTCTTAAAAACACATTTTTAATTCAACAAAATTTTCTATGACATAAGCATTTAATCAGTTCTTCAGAGTTCATTTGAAAAGGATTAGTCTGTGTAGAAACAACAATTTTCTTTTGGAAAAGGTATCTTTTTACTAATTAACTTCTATATTATTTGGATGTTTTACAAAGGGTATATATTGCTTTGCTGTTAAATAATTGGGAATTTATTTTTTAAAAAAGAAAGAAAAAGTATCTTTTTCCTTGCATGACAGGTTGACACCATATGTCAGAGTCAGATCATGAACTTCACCTTTTTGTGACTAAAAGAGAACAAAAGAAACTCTTCATGATTCATAGGGCATGAATCATAAATGCTAGATGATTAAGTGAAATTCTAATACCAGTGGGGTGAAGTGCAAATTCTATTGGGTAGAAACCAGAAATCCTAGTTTCTTTTTTTTCTTTTCTTTTTTTTTCAGAAACCCTAGTTTCAATGCTTCCCCTGATTCACTTACTAAATTTCTTAAAATTTCCATACCTGTTTGTCAATGCAGTGAAAAAAAGATCTTGGTTGTTAGAAAAGATGGGCTTATAAATTAACATAGTAAAGTATTAAAGGCACCTTGAACTAAACATCTTCATGGACAGTGTCAGCAATTCTAGTCATCCAGGAACTCAGGAAACCTAAAATGGTTTTTAATTAATAAGCCTCCTCTGGAGGACTCTGCTGTTATTTCAGTGTGCGTAATTCTCAGAGTTGAATTTACATTGAAGATGGTGGATTTTCAGAGGTGAACATTGTGGGAATGACAGACATTTCATGTTACTGCTAATGAGACTGAAATAATAGTGTATTTTAAGAAACCTAACCTTCCTTTCTATTTCTGCTACTTTTAACATATTTCAGCTTTTTGAGATGTTAATCACATATGTATTCACAAATGCTCATAGAGGTGCACACCCTGTAAATTTATGTTTACTAACATTCTTGCAAATTTGTGTATAATAATACTGATGTAGGTAACCACATGATTGCCTACTAGCATATCTTCATGTCTATCTTTAGCACATTGATGAAAAGAACAAATAGGGGCACCTGAGTGGCTCAGTCGGTTGATTGAGCATCTGACTTCACAAAGGTCATGATCTTGTGGGTGGTTCATGAATTCGAGTCCCATATCGGGCTTGCTGCTGTCAGCCTGCCAGTGCAGAGCCTGCTTTGGATCCTCTGTTCTCCTCTCTCTGCGCCTCTCCTGCTTGCGCTCTCCCTCAAATAAATAAATATTAAAAGAAAGAAAGAAAGAAAGAAAGAAAGAAAGAAAGAAAGAAAGAAAGAAAGAAAGAAAAGAACTAATAAAATCAGGCAATGAGCAAATCTGGTAAGATGATTAATACCTCTGAATCCACAACTGGTAAAGAGCTCTCTGTCTAAAGTCATCTAGGCTTTCAGTGAAACTGATGAAAAGGAGGCTTTACTTATTTCTTCATCCAGAAAATAGTAATCTGCCAGGCACTGCACTAGGCACTGAGGGAAAAGATTGGGTTGAACCACATGAAACTGCTGATATTAAGCATTTTCTTATCCATAACAGTGGCAATTTCATGTGGTTCAACCTAAGAAAATTATAGAAATTCTTCAAAGAGGGGAAAAAAAATAAGAGAGTTGAAAATCATGAGAAAAACAAAATTTTCCAAAGTAACAACTTAGAAGAAATATGAGAGAATGGCAGGAAAAAGATATTATTGGGAAATGGGAAAAGGGAACACAAAAACAAAATAGAAGAGAAGGGTAAAAATGTATGACCAAAAAAAGAATTCCTTTTTAATTTTTTATCTAAGTATAATTTATATACAACATTATATTCGTTTCAGATATACAACATAATGATTCAGTATTTGTATACATTGCAAAATAACCACCACAATAAGTCTAATTAACATCCATCATGACACATAGCTACAAAAAGTTCTTTTTCTTCTGATGAGGACTTCTAAGACCTACTCTCTTAACCACTGTCAAATATGCAGTACAGTATTAACTATCGTCACTGGGCTGTACAGTACATCCCCATGATGTAATGATGATGCCTGTACCTTTTGACCACCTTTACTCATTTCACCCACCCCTCACTCTATGCCTCTGGCAACCACCAATCTGTTGTCTTTATCTACGAGCTTGGATGGAGGGATTGTTTGTTTGAAAAATGAATACATTCTTAATAATTAACTGAATTCATTCAGTATGTATTTATTGAGTGTCCAACACAATAGATAATTTCATGAAAGGCACAATATGTGCCTCAAAAGGAAAATTTGGTTGTCCTTAAAGAGGAATGATAGACCAAAGTGCCCCATGTTTATAAATTCTAAATTCTGAGGGGAAAAAAATGAAAAAAAAAATATTGAGGCAGTAGGGGAGCTATAACAGAGGAAACCACCGTAGAAATATAAAAAATATATATAAATTCAATACAAATCTGAGAAAAAGAAAGTTGGAAAAAAATAAAAGAGTCCTGATAATAGAAAAAAGATTCAGCAGCAATGTTACCTGATAACACAAAACTGAAAAGTATAAATCAAGTTATCAGAGCAAGAGAAGCTAATAAAAGTAAAATCTAAAAATATTTTAGTATCCCTTTTGCCACATAGAAAATTATATTAATTTCCCATTTTATATAATTACAAGTGAACAAAGGATAAAAATGTGTAATTTGTGTATACAGCCAATTTTAAAATTTATAGTTTCGGGGCGCCTGGGTGGCGCAGTCGGTTGAGCGTCCGACTTCAGCCAGGTCATGATCTCGCGGTCCGTGAGTTCGAGCCCCGCGTCGGGCTCTGGGCTGATGGCTCAGAGCCTGGAGCCTGTTTCCGATTCTGTGTCTCCCTCTCTCTCTGCCCCTCCCCCGTTCATGCTCTGTCTCTCTCTGTCCCAAAAATAAATAAACGTTGAAAAAAAAAATTTTTTTTTTAAATAAATAAATAAAATAAAATAAAATAAAATTTATAGTTTCATATGATTACTGTCCTTTTAAGTCATATAAATTATATAAAAGCAAGTAATCCAACACTACCTAGAACAGGAAAGAATAATTAGAAAGTCACTTAAATATAACCTTCTTTACCCTTCTATTATCAAAGGTGTTCAAAGAACCATAGAATTTTAGCATAGGAAGAAATCTTAGAGTTCATTTAGGCCAAATCCTCAATGTCTCAGAAGAGGCAGAGAGAGTTCAGAGAAGTAATTTGTTCAAAGTGATCTAGTGAGAAAGAAGCAATTTTATTCATTCTTTCATTCACTGAGCAGTTAGGAAAGCCTGCTATGTGTTAGGTGAGGTACAGAGATTATTGAATTTTGTTCCTTGCTCTCAAGGACTGTCAGAGTGGCAGTGTTCAGAGTAGACAAGGGAGAGCCAAAAGTTTTACTAATGCCATTATTGTACATCAGTAAAAGAAATAATACTTTAAAAGCCACATTTTATATGTCAAAACTCAGTTATTGAGAACTGCCATTTGAAAGCTTCAAGCCAGGGTGGTACAGAAAATAAAAAAGGAGAGTCCTTCACCAAAGAGGGATAAACAGGATCCTGGGTTTTAGATTTCCTAAGAGTTCCTCTGTATAACGTGTCTTTAATCAGTCCCAGTAACATCAATACAGAGTTAGTCATCATTCTTTGAGGCAGAATAAATGAAAGACGCTTAAACGTTGTCAATTGTATGGCTAAAATGCATGATTTGTTTGAACTCCCTTTTCACACATGTGCATGGAAAGCATGGTTTTGCAATCGATGTCACATGACCTTGTATATGAAACAATCTGTTTTTACTTAGAACATCATGATTATATGAACATGAGTTTACAAAAAAAGAAGCAGAAAAAAATTGTGTCAATCAGAAAGTAAGATTATGATGATAAACTAAGTCTGAAAGAATTATAATTGTAAAAATGCTGAAGTTTGAACAAAGAGTGAGAGTTTTGTGATCAACTGTGACATAAGTCCCTGTCACAGGCCCCTGAGGGTAGTTTGGAAGCATGTTGATTCAAGTTCCTATGTGCCTGTAAGGTCTATAAGGATTACTTTTTTTTTTTTTTTATAGCATGGCATATAGCTCTTAGTACTACTCACAGCATGACACAGAACCTGATGACCATGAAATCGGATTACCTTTCACACTGTTCTTGATTTTATTTAATTTTGTTATTAATCATTGTTCTTGAATGATAGAATTAAAAATGAGTTGTAGTCAAAAGTTCCTTTAGAGGGCTTCACATAAATGTTTAAAATTAAATCTTTAGTCCCTTTGCCTATTTGCTGAATTTGAACATACCTGCACTCGAATATATAACCAACCTTGAACAGTAGGAGTCTTTCATTTTCCACCTACTGATTTTACTGGGATAAATTAAAACAGCAAACAATCGCTGTTGAAATGTCAAGGCTAAAATGTCACAGAAACATAAGTTCAGTAAAGTTGTATCTCCTGTTCTGAATAGGATAATGACACAGTCATCAGTGTGTCTATAAGAACGTGGATGTGACCTTACATTGCAAAGCTTCGTGGCCGCAACCTTAACATTTCCTGTCACAGTCCCTGAGTCAATCCTCATGCCCACACAGTAAAATGAGTTTTCATTTCATTCTTGAGTTCACACAGGTAAATGGGTGGGTATATGCTTAAACTCAGAGATGCATTATCACATTAATCCAAGTCCATTCATCTCATTGCTCTGACTTTTTTTCTTATTTCTTTTGAAATCAAATAACACTTTACCTACTGCCCTCCATTGCTTCTTAATAACTCAGAAAAGCACAGGGAAGGGGCACCTGGGTGGCTCAATTGGTTGAGCATCCAACTCTTGATTTCAACTCAGGTTGCAATCTCACAGTTCGTGGGTTCCAGCTCCAATCAGGCTCTGCTTGGGATTCTCTCTCTCCCTCTCTCTCAAGAATAAATGAATAAACTTTAAAAACAACAACACCACTGGGAAGAATCAAGAGCCAGGCTACTACTTGGCCAATGACTATTCAAGACCCTTTACTTCTTCGTGCTTCATGCTTCAGTATCTCTCTTATAATATCTGACCCGATTCCACAGATGGCCAGAATAAAGCACTTAAAATTCCTTGGAAGAAAAGCATAGGAATATTGTGACTTTAAAAAGCAAATGCCACAAAGAAGAAAATGAGCACAGCAAGTAAATAACAGAAGAAATTGGCAGTGTGGACAATTGGCAGTTGTTACTGGTTATTCTCTTTTTTTCTTTGTTATCTAATCCCAAAATATCTTGTAATTCTATAGTGGTTGAAGTTTGTGTGCATACTGCCAAATGCTATAAAATTCCTTAGGATCCAATATTACAGGGAAACATGCAGGGATGTAATTCACCACTGAGAAACACTTTCATTTCTGTATCTGACTCCCCTCTCAGACTATAAACTTTGATATTTGATGAGAGCACAAAGCCTCATTTGTTTTGGTCCAAATATCCAGATATGTGAGTGGATGCATTCTACCAAGGAATGTCACCAAAGTTCACATCTGCTTATTCCACAGCATGAGGCATTGACCATTTGCCTCTCCCCATATAGTGTGAAGCAGTTTTCCTACATGAAAATAAATTGCTTCCGTCCAAAAAAATAATGTATTGAGCATGAACAACATAAAAGGTTCTCTGCTGGGTACCATGGAGGATGTAAAGATAAATAAATCAGTTCCTGCCCTTATGAGAACTTTACAGGCTCACATTCTTGTTTCCTGTTCTAAGATGTCAACCACAAGAAATCATTCCTAGTCTCTTCTTTGTCTGATCTCAGTTGCTTAAAAACGATAAAAGGATTGAAGGAGAGAAGAAGGATCTATCCTAGAAACAAGTTAGAGAACAAGGTGGACAAATGGAAACCGAGGAGGAAAAAATATGGAAAAGGGGAAAGAAAGAGCACTATCCTGAAGGAATCAATGAAGACAAAATTTCTGCAGAAAATCTAGGAAGAATTCAGTTAATTCTAAATAATTAGAATACAGTAGGCAATAGACTTTGTGAGCAGAAAAAAAGAATTGGGTGGATACTGAATTAATAAAAAACTAGAAAGGGGAAAAAAATGTTTCCTCTGATTTCCAGCAAGTGCCAAGCCACTTTGGTCAAAGCACAGAATCTTTTTTTTTTTTTTTTTTAATGTTTAATTTTGAGAGAGAGAGACAGAGTGCAAGCGGGGAAGGAACAGAGAGAGACACAGAATCGGAAGCAGGCTCTGGCTCTGAGCTGTCAGCACCGAGACCAATGTGGGTAGAGCTGGAAGTCAGGAACGGTGAGATCATGACCTGAGCCAAAGTTGGAGGCTTAACCGACTGAGCCACCCAGGGACCCCTCAGAATCTTAAGCAATGTTTCAAAGAATTGTGAAGCATGTTATTTGGACAATGAAGCATGTGAATGTTACCTGAATAGGTCCTCTTACAGCCTGCTGCCTTCATTACTTGAGGCACCAATTCTCAAACGATTGGGTCTCTGGACGCTTTACACTCTATCAAGGGCCCTATAGAGCCTTTACTTATGTGAATTATATCTGATTAGATCATATTACATATTAAAACTGAGATATTTTCAATATATTATTCCAAATCAAGACAACAAAGTGTACTTTTTTGTTGTTTCCTCATAAACTCAACGAAAAGTTCAAGATTTCAAGATGTTTTTGCTTTTGTTTTTTTTTAAATAATGAGGTTACAGTTATACAGTAGTGAGAACAAATTAACTTTATTAATCTCTATAGAAACGTGCATATGGATACTTAAACCTACTACCATAGAAAACACAATAATATCCATACAGGCATTCTATTAGAGTGATGACACCATTCACGTCAAATGGCCTCTGGAAATTTCCGTTGTACGGTCGTGAGACAACGGAAGTGAAAAAGGCAAATCATGTCTTTTTACCCTAATGGAAATAGTTTTGACCTAGGAGACCCCTTGAAAGGATCTTAGAAACATCCCAAGACCTGGCGGACCACGATTTGAAAACCAATGTAATCGATTAGTTTTAAAGTCACTTCCCATTTCCTATTACTAGTGAAGTGTATTTTCTCTGGTGAATATTTTGTTTTCGTTCCCGGACCACCCTCTGAGAACCGCTGACCTAAAGTAACCACAAGACAGACCCCTAGCCCAGGGAAATCCAAAGCGACAAGCCCGCGGGATGCGCCGGGGGGCGCTCTGCTTACCACCGAGCACTTTTGAAAACGCCCCCTGAACTCGCAAGCAACGCCGGGTCTAGAAACCAGTCCAAAACCTGCCACCCGCGCGCCAAGGCGGGGCCAGAACTGGATGCAGGCGGCGGGGCTCGCCCGAGGCTCCCGGCTGAAGCTGCGGCGGCTCGGGAAGCACCCGCGGATCGCCCGCCCGCCGCAGGTAGGCCGGCCCCCGGGGAGGAGGAGCGCGGCGGGTGCTCCCCAGGTAGCCGCCTCCGCCCTCCCTCTCCCACTGCTCTGCTCCACGGCCTCTCGGGATCAAGGCAGGAACTTAAAGCCGCGCGTCCCCGGGCGCCCCTCCGCAGACCCCAGGCGCTTACACGGCCCGAACGCGGAGGCCACTCCGGCCTTGAGGAGAGAGAGGCCGGGATTGTCGCCGAGATTTGGGGGTCGGGGACGCCGGGACGGAGGGTCTGGCGGCCGCAGGGACCACCCGCCGACGGGGCTTCGGCCCGGGAACTGCAGGAACATGCGCCCAGAGCCTCAGGTGCGGGGCCCGACGGCTTGGCTAGGGCCGGGAATGGGTTTCTCAGAGCGGGGCCCCCTCGCGGACCGGGTCCGATTGCAACTGAAGGTAGAGGGCTGCCCGCGGCGACAGGTGTCCGCTCAGCAGTCGGCAGAGCACCGGGGGCGCAGCATTTGTCACTAGGCGCTCTCGGAGCCGCTTTCCGGGCGCGGGTCGGGCCCGGGTGACCGAAACCCGAGAGCGGGGCGCAGTCAGGCGGTTGCTGGGAGCGCAGCAGGTAGGTGACTCAGTTCCCACGAAAACTCAAAGCGCTGAGCCAGGGGCTTTTTTGACTTTTTGCTGTTGTTATTTTGTTTCAGTTTGTTTGGCAGTTACCAGACTATGTTTACACTTCTGGTTTTTCTCAGCCAACTGCGCATAGTTACCTTCGCGTTTCCTCATTGCACAAGAAGTCCAAAGGAGTCTGGGCATGCTGGAGAAGAAGGTAAGCATGGCCTCCGTTCCGAGGAACCCTCCCCGCCGCCCCGGAAACCCGAGCCACGTATTACAGATCTCCAGCGAGAAAGTGTAGTCTTTGAAATTACATGCCCCCATCAATCATAAAAAGCACCAAAATATCCCTTAGTTTAATTTGTGGTTTATTTGGCAATGTTGTGGTTATGTTGGGTACAATTTATACAAATTTATTTCTGTAGGTTACTTTTGATAAATATATATTTAAGACCTTGTTTGTGGTTCACTGAATGGAAAGCCTGTTTCACCTTCTGAAAATCAGTGAGTGCCGTTTTTCTAGATGAGGCTATGTGGTAATTATAATGAGCATAATTACTTGTTCTTCCTGGAAAGATGGACAAGGAGTCCAGGATCTAGTCTGGACTTGTGATAAGACCCTGGGCAAGTTACTTAACCCTTCTCCACTTGAATTTCTTCCTCTGTAAAATGATGGGAGTGGGGAGTAGAATGATCCCTGAGGTGCTTTTTGACATCAAATTGTCTGATTATCTGGATGAAGTCAGATGGTTGTGGGAAGATTAGTCTTGGGGCTTGCTAACCTAGAATTTCATACCTTGCGGGTTCCAGGTCATAAATAGACTGGTTCCTGATCACATTTTAAAAGTCTATCTTAGACAAAAACAGACAAGAGGGGTGCCTGGATGGCTCAGTTGGTTAAGCTTTGGACTCTTGGTTTCCGCTCTCTTGGTTTAGGTGAGTTCAAGCCCCACATTGGACTCTGTGCAACAGTGAGGAGCCTACTTGGGATTCTCTCTCTCTCCCTCTCTTTCTGCCCCGCCCCCACTTGCACTGTCTCTGTCTCTCTCAAAATAAATAAACTTTAAAAAAAGAAAAGTCAGAAAAGAAAAAAAAATTGGCTTTGGTTTCAGCATCCTTCTCTCTGCCTAGCCATTATGCTTCCCTACCCAGTGCCAATATTTTGGATCTACTTCGTTCTCCACACATTCCTGTCCCTTGTTCCTTCTCATTAGATCTAGTCTCAGCTCATTTTCATTTGGGAAGGATCTGTTATACTAATACTCCTGGATAACTTATTAATGATTAATAAAGCTGAGTGTATTAAACCTTCCAGGAGGGTGTGTGTCTGTGTGTGCATGTGTGTGTGTGTGTGTATTTTAAGATAGGACATCTTAACCCAAAAGGATAGGTATCTTAACCCAAAGGAGTCAAACCCTAATAGCAGAATTCTAGGCAATGGATAAGCTAGCTAGTGAGTATAGGGACAGATTTTAGAAGGAGATCCTTCTCGGTGCCTCCCAAATTACACCGCATATGTAAGATTGAAGGTCTACACTCAGTGGGACCAGGTGCTGATCCCCAGTATGCTTATGAGTATATTCATTCATTCACATAATACAGACATAAAAGACATTCTCAAGGACATCACAGACTATGGAAGGAATTTAGAGATCATACTCGAGTGCAAAAGACTGGAAATATCTGTGGGAAATGTAAACAAGAAATCCTGTATTTCTTAAGTTTATTTATTTATTTATTTATTTATTTATTTATTTATTTATTTAAAGAGCATGTGGGGGAAGGGCAGAAAGAGAGGGAGAGAGAGAATCCCAAGCAGGCTCGGAGGTGTCAGTGTGGAGCCCATTGGGGGGCTCAATCCCACAAACCTCAAGACCACACCTGAGCTGAAATCAAGAGTCAGATGCTTAACTGATTGAGCCACCCAGGTGCCCCAAGGAATCCTATATATTTAAAGAGCTAATTTGTTCAGTTAGTAATCACTTTATGATCACATACTATGTGCCAGGCCCAATGCTAGGTGCTGGAGATACAGCAGTGAAAGACTAGTCCCTGCCCTGGAAGACCTCTTCATCTGGCAAAGAGGGTAGGATGTAAAGAGATAATCTCCATAAGCTCTGTGACAGAGGTAGGGACAGAGAGCTCCAGAGAGAGGAAAGAATAGCAGTAACTCTGTCTCTGGAGAGTTGTATGGCACAGAAGCCAATAATAAGTGGCGATATGAAAAGTAACCAGGAAAATAAAGGACCTTCAGCTAAACTCTGATAAAGCCCAAGGGTGGAGTTGAAATGACTTAAAAGGAGTTTATTTAGAAAACATGGTATGAGAGAGGGAGAAGGAGAGAGGGAGCAAATAAAATCCCTGGGTTGGTGGGTTTGAAACATCGGAAAGCAGAGACAGCCTCTTAGGACAGCCTTAACTGGGAGAAATCAACATGGGAAGAGAACCTGAGGAGGCAGATACAAAAGTACTAAGGACCACATATCTTCCAGCAATGGGCGGAGGGAAAATAGGAACTCTCACAGGAAGTCCCGAATGCCCCAGGACCAGGAGGTTTGCTTCTTTGGATAACAAACAAATTCACAGTTACATAGGACCCAAACAACAAAGGACAGTATTTCTCCTAAGATCAAAAGGGTGGCAGGAACAAGTTTAATGAAGCACTGAAAGTCTGAGGTCAACCACTGATGGAATCAGAACTTTCACACTTAGGGAAGTGGCAAACAGCAGCCCCTGGAGGCCATGTTTAATTTGGGGGTGAAGATTTTACTGGCATAAGTATCATCCCAAGAACAATAAAAATGTTTATGATTCTCTCTTTCTTACTTTCCTTTCAAGTTGAAAGTAGTTCTATTGAATCCCATCTGGAGGGCACAGAGTCTTTTTTTAAAAAATTTTTAATGTTATTTTATATTTGGGGGGGGGGGTGCAAAGAGAGCCAGAGACAGAATTTGAAGGAGGCTCCAGGCTCCAAGCTGTCAGCACAGAACCAGATGTGGGGCTCAAACCCACAAGCCGTGGAATCATGACCTGAGCCAAAGTCAGACACTCAACCAACTGAGCCACCCAGTCGCCCATGGAGAGCAGAGTATTTTTATAATTCAAATAACCTGCTTGAAGGAAAGACCAACAGTGAGAAATTTGCATTGCTTTCTTAGCCAATAAAATGTAAAGATCTAACCACATCTGAGAAATAGCAATACAAAAGCAGATTTCTAATTCTCCATTCTAAAATTAGATTTCATGTAGTAAGTATAGCTAAGTTAGGCAGGCCATGAGTTACTTCATCACTGATTTAGTATTTTAAACCTACAATAAACTGAGTAATACCAGATTATACCTATGAATTGTTTTAACTAGTAGAATTTAGGTCCAAGAGTTTCTTCCCAACATAGAAAAGTTGAGTTCATTCATTCATTTAGTAAAGTTTTTTGAGTGCCTTGTATGTGTCAGGAACTGCATGCCTACTTGAATGAATTTTTTTCTTCTAGTGAGGGAAACAGTGGTAACAAGTAAGTGGGTAACACATATAAAACACCTGATGGTGATAAGTGCTATGGAGAAAAACAAAGTATAGTAAGGGACAGGGGAGTGCCAGAGGTGGGTGGGTGGGGATGGGAGTTAAGCTAACATTGAACAAAATCCTAAAGGAGATGGAAGAACAAACTGAAAGAAGAAAGTTCTGTTCAGGAGAAATAGCAAGTACAAAGGTGCAATGGAAGCCAGTGAGGCTACAACACAACGTTAAAAACAGACTGTAGGGAAGCAAGGCAACCCCTTCGAGGACCAATGTAAGAATCCCAATGAGAGATGATGGTGATTTGGAAATTTTTTCATTTTGTCTCTATTTGGTAGTAGCATAAAATCTATAAGAAGACAAGGGAGAATTGGGGCGCCTGGGTGGCGCAGTCGGTTAAGCGTCCGACTTCAGCCAGGTCACGATCTCGCGGTCCGTGAGTTCGAGCCCCGCGTCAGGCTCTGGGCTGATGGCTCAGAGCCTGGAGCCTGTTTCTGATTCTGTGTCTTCCTCTCTCTCTGCCCCTCCCCCGTTCATGCTCTGTCTCTCTCTGTCCCAAAAATAAATAAACGTTGAAAAAAAAAAAAAAAGACAAGGGAGAATAAAAAATAGAAAGATTTCATCATACTGCTTGCCTTTTAGAATATTTTTTTCTTTTCTTTTCCTTTTAGAGAGAGAGAGAACATGAGCAGGGGAGAGGGGCAGAGGGAGAGAGAATCCCAAGCAGGTTCCATACTCAGCACAGAGCCCAACTTGGGGCTCGATCCCATGACCCTGGGACCAGGATCTGAGCCAAAATCAAGAGTCCAACACTCATCTAGGGGCGCCTGAGTGGCTCAGTCAGTTGAGCGTCCAACTTTGGCTCAGGTCAGGATCTCGCAGTTTGTGAGTTTGAGCCCCGCATTGGGCTCTGTGCTGACACCTCAGAGCCTGGATCCTATTTCAGATTCTGTGTCTCCCTCTCTGTGGCCCCTTCCCCGCTCATGCTCTGTCTCTCTCTGTCTCTCAAAAATGAATAAACATTAAAAATTTTTTTTTAAAAAAGGGAGTCCAACACTCATCTGACTGAGCCACCCATGCGCCCCTGGAATATTTCTGAAAACAGTTATCAACAGTGATTCCATTCTAGCTTCCCCACCACCCCAGTCCAAATAGCCCATACATGTTATTTATAACATAGATATGTATATGCTGGAATAATGCAGACCAATAGAAACATAATGTAAACCACATAAATAATTTAAAATTTTCTTTTTTTCTTTTCTTTTTTTTAATGTTTTTTCATTTTTGAGAGAGAGACAGAGCATAAGGCAGGAAGTGGCAGAGAGAGATACACACAAAGACTCTGAAGCAGGCTCCAGGCTCTGAGCTATCAGCAAAGAGCCTGATTCAGGGGGCTGCAAGATCATGACCTGAGCCAAAGTCGGGACACTTAACCTACTGAGCCACCCAGGTGCCCCCAAAATTTAAAATTTTCTAATAACCATATTAAAAATGTAAAAATAATTGATAAAATTATATGTTTTTCATATATTTAATTTAAGCCATTATATCCTAAATATCATTTCCAAATATAAGCAATATAAGACATTGATATATTTCACTTTTTTAATTAAGTCTTTCGAATCCAGTGCATATTTTACATTTATAGCACATCTCAATTCAAATTGGCCGTAGTTCAGTTCTCAATAGCCATATGTGTGCCTAATGGCTATTGTATTGAACAAAATAGCTCTATAAGATTCAGACCTATTTGGAAAGGTGATTGATTAGTGGAAAAAAAATATCTTGGACAAGGTGTGACTGTTCTCAAGGGACTAAGAATAAATGGCTAACCTGAGATCATTCACAAATCAATATTAATCTTTCAAGCCATGCTCTCTCATTAGTACTCAGTATTTCAGTCGCCCACTTTAATATATTCTTCCTTTATAGTAATGGTTAGCAGTGAGAAATACCAAATTCTTTTAAGCATTTGTCGTAGTTTTCACAGTTTCTGAATTCCAGTCTTGGTAATGTGACCTGGAACAAGATTTCTTTTTTTTTTTTTTTAATGTTTATTATTTATAGTATGCATGAACACAGAAGGGAAGGGGCAGAGTCCCAAATAGGCTCCTCACTGTCAGTGCAGAGCCCCATGTGGACTTGATCTCAGGAATCATGAGATCATGGCCTGAGTGGAAATCAAGAGTCAGTCGCTTAACCGACTGAGCCACCCAGGTGCCCCAGGAGCAAGATTTTTTAAGCATTCTTTGTGTGATGCCAGAATGAGTTTTAAGTTTGTGGGTTTTTAAAATACTGCCATGGTGGGACATTTTGGTTTTGTGTCAACCTGTGCTAAACTCTATCGTGTTTACCATTTACCTTCCCAGAAAAGATAGAGGGAGTCTTAAAAAGTATTGGAGACACATATTTGGAGGGTAGGTAGAAGGAACTAATTCTTTAGGAGGGACTGAATGTCTTTTTTTTTTTTAACATTTATTTATTTTTAAGAGAGAAACAGAGAGAGACAGAGCACAAGCGAGGGAGGGGCAGAGAGAGGAGAGAGAGGGAGACACAGAACCCAAAGCAGTCTCCAGGCTTGAGCTGACAGCAGCCAGCCTGACATGAGGCTTGAACTCACAAACCGTGAGATCATAACCTGAGCCACCCAGGCATCCTGGGGCTGAATGTCTTTTAATTAATCTTATAATTAACATAATTTTATTAACTTAGAAGTTTAAAATTTTATAAGTTTTTAGTATAAACTTGCTCTAAAATTTTTAATACATTGGGATGCCTGGGTAGCTCAGTTGGTTGGGCATCTGACTTTGGCTCAAGTCATGATCTCACACTTTGTGAGTTTGAGTCCTACGTTGGGCTCTGTGCTGACAGCTCAGAGCCTGAAGCTTGCTTCAGATTCTGTGTCTCCCTCTCTCTCTTCCCCTCCCCTGCTCGTGCTCCATCTCTCTCAAAAATAAATAAACAATGGGGCGCCTGGGTGGCTTGGTCGGTTAAGCGTCCGACTTCGGCTCAGGTCATGATCTCACGGTCCATGAGTTCGAGCCCCGCGTCGGGCTCTGTGCTGACTGCTCAGAGCCTGGAGCCTGTTTTGGATTCTGTGTCTCCCTCTCTCTCTGCCCCTCCCCTGTTCATTCTCTGTCTCTCTCTGTGTCAAAAATAAATAAACGTTAAAAAAAAAAAATTTTTTTTTTAAATAAATAAACATTAATTTTTTTTTTTTTAAATTAGGGGTGCCTGGGTGGCTCAATCACTTGAACATCCAACTTTGGCTCAGATTATAATCTCACAGTTCATGGGTTTAAACCCCAAATCAGGCTCTGTGCCAACAGCTCAGAGCCTGGAGCCTGCTTTGGACTCTGTCTCCCTCTCTGTCTCTTCCCCTTCCCTGCTCACACTCTGTCTCTCTGTCTCTCTCTCTCTCTCAAAAATAAATAAACATTAAAAAATTTTTTGATTAAAAAAATTAATATAAATGTATGAATTTATAATTTTAAAACATAAAAAGATCTTAGTAATTATTTAGTTCATTTTCCAATTTTACAAACGAAGAAATAGCAAACCAGAGATGTAAGTGACTATCCCAGGATACACAGCCAATAGCTAAGCCAAATCAAAACCGAGAATCTCTGTCTTCTCTTAGTCCAATACTCTGTCCATGACACCAAACTAATTTTTCTCAGTCAAGATAATAGAGAGCCAACCCTTTAGAAGTAGAATAGTCTGACCTGTCATTTCTTGGAAATGTTATGGTCTGGAGGGAAAAGTGATACTTAAATAATTTTAATTTATGCTAATAATTTGGACATAAATCAAAATTATACTTATGCTAGTATATGTATTTCATATATAACAGAAATTATTTTTACTGATGAGATTTCTTTTTGTCAGGACTTAAAACCATACAAGAAAATTTGGTGTAATCTTACATCAAGAGAATTATTCACTTTTCCACAGTTAAAACAGAAATTTTCTGCCCTACTTTTATCAACCTTTGAAATCTTTCTATTTCTTTATTAGTCTTCACATCAAAAGAAGAAGCAAACCTTTTCATACGTAGACACCTCCTATACAATAGATTTGATTTGGAGCTCTTCACACCCGGTGACCTAGAAAGAGAGTGCATAGAAGAAGTTTGTAATTATGAGGAAGCCAGAGAAATTTTTGTGGATGAAGACAAAACGGTAATTTGGTTTATAATGTTAATTGACTGGAAATTATTATTATTAAATGATACTTAAAGTGTCACTCTCAGTCATCAGAGATTTTATGGTTAAAATAAAATCAAGATTGTATACCTGTTACCCCTCTTTACTTCTTTAAAATGATAATTAAGCTATTTAAACTTGGTTTTTATATTTAATTAAATGGGCTTGTAGTAATTAGCAAGTTGTCAATTATGCTGTGATTTTGTGTGTTTAATGTTTATTATATTCAAAAACAATTATAAGGCAGAGTGAATTAAATTTTAAGATATTATTTGAGTTAGTTCTCGGACTCTTAGTTAGCTTCAATCATTCTAGACTCAGAAATTTTCCTATCAGTGGCCTTATCTTTTCTGATTACTGTTATGTATTAACAATCTATTATGTCAACTGCTCTGCCAAAGAGTGAAGATACAAAATATATAGTCTCTGCATTCAGGAGTTTATTGTTTGGTATATCTGTGTAATTCAAGGGAAAAAACTTTCAGAAGTTCTCCCTTTTTTTAATTTATTTTGAAGGGGGTGGGGAGGGACAAAGAGGGAGAATCCCAAGCAGGCTCTACACTGTCATTGCAGATCCCGACTCAGGGTTCGATCTCATAAACCGTGAGGTCATGAACTGAGCCAAAATCAAGAGTCAGACACTCAACTGACTGAGCCACCCACATGCCCCCTAGATGTTCTCCTTTAAAATAGAATTAAATCCTATCTATTAATCTTGGAACAGTACAAAAAAAAAAAAAAAAAATGGACAGCACTATCCCTGTATAACCTGGCACATTCTTAAAGAATGTTAAGTGATCCAAATTCTTTACTTTTGTAAATTAAATAACAGCTCCTTTTTCCTTTCCTCAAGAGTCCTGTTTTACTCTTTGGTCAATAAGAGCTCCAGGTATCCTTCAAATGCAGGTATTAATGGAACTTAGTTCCTTTTTCTTCTAAAATTGCTCCCAGCCTCTCATTCCCCACTGATATCTGCCACATCTTTTGGAGAAGGAAAACAAAGTCCGTACTTTGTAGTTGTGCCTGTTGAAATTTTATTCTGTTTGTCACAAACCCATTGAATGATTTTATCATGGTTCCTTAAAATCTGCTTCATTCTCTCAAGAAACACTGAACTTACAGAATCTCAGGGATGTCTTTCTCAATCAATACCTTTCAATAAAATCTAGCAAACTTAGGGCCCACCTAGCACAGAAAAGTTCAGACTCCTTTTCAAACTTGGTAATGGGTCCACGGTTTCAGCTCCCACCTTTGGTGCTGTCACTGACCCACTGATAGTTTCACCTGATGCCTGAGTGGGGACTCTGAGCAGGTGAAGGGAGAACGGCATGGTACAGCAGTGGGGAGCTGGCACGGCCAGCTCCCCTGACCAATTTCAGAGTTGGGAGAAACAGTGGTGGGTGTTAGTGCTTTAGTTAGAATGAGTCACACCCTCTAGCTTGAATAAACTGGTATCTTACCTGTGGCACATGCCAAGAATTTACCACCCCTGTGTGGATCATTGGGACCAAATGAAATGATAATAAAACAATGAAATAAACTTGGCACGTTTGCTTTTCTCTTAGTTGGCATTTTGGCAAGAATATTCCATCAAAGGACCAACCACAAAATCAGGTAAGGCAAGAATTGACCGAATTTAATGTTTTTCCCACCCTCTCTCTGTTATAATACATTTTAGTTTCATTGTTTGAGTTTGGTTGTTGCTCAACATACATACCTTGTAAACCCAGGGAAGATTTC
The DNA here is from genome assembly GCF_028749965.1 of Puma concolor. NCBI lineage: Eukaryota > Metazoa > Chordata > Mammalia > Carnivora > Felidae > Puma > Puma concolor. The sequence goes on along the minus strand of NC_141676.1, from coordinate 28,768,956 downwards.
TCAATTATACACTGGGCTAAGACAGAGGAAGCCACGTTCATCTTTACACACTGAAAATCAAGTTTGGTGAGATACTAGGGAAATGAGATAATAGGCTTAAAGGTGTTTTAAACAACTCAGCTAAGTCGAGACTTGCACAGAATAAAAGTAGGACTCCATTAGTTCCAAGTAGTAAGCTATTTTAATTTTTTTTTCTCTTTTACCATTGCAAGTGAGTGGAATACTTCTGCTACTAGGTAAATTAAGAGTGTTAGAATTAAGTAACTTCTACAGAGGGGAGATCCTTTATTTTATCTATATTTATCATTTGTAGCTGCTTTTTAGTCAAGTCTTCTTTGCCAACTCTTTCATTCCCCTCAGGTAGAATCCCAGCTCTGAGGAGACTTTATTACATTGCTATGCTAGTGTTTCTTAGTACATTTATCTGTGTATTTAATACTGAAATGTGCCTAGTTAGACAAAGAATGTTTTGTTTAGTATTTTTTTTAAGTTTATTTACTTATTTAGTAATCTCTACACCCCACATGGGGCTTGAACTCATGACCCTGAGATCAGGAGCCACCTGTTCTTCCAACTTGGCCAGCCAGGCACCCTAGAATATGTTTAGTCTTAAATACTATTCATTTAATATGATCTATTTAAAGTAAATGAGGGGCACCTGGGTGGCTCAGTTGGTTGAGCATCCAACTCTTGATTTTGGCTCAGCTTGTGATCCTAGGGTCAAGGAATTGAGCCCCATGTTGGGCTCCACGCTGAGTGTGGAGCCTGCTTGGGATTCTCTCTCTGTCTCTGGAAATAAAGAAATAAACTTAAAAAAAATTAAATAAAATAAATGAAACTATAACTAGGACTTTTAGAAAGTGCCATTTACAAATTTTTCGGGTCATGTCGCTAACACAAAGACTTTTTAGAAAAATCAATATTATTAGATGCTTAATAGAATATTTAGATCCAGTGTTAAATTTATTGAAATCATAGGTAGTGCTTTCCAGTTAGTATATATTTTTAATGATTTTAAAATATTAAATAAATATTAACTAAATGACTTCTCTTAAGATGGCAACAGAGAAAAAATTGATGTCATGGGCCTTCTGACTGGATTAATTGCTGCTGGAGTATTTTTGGTTATTTTTGGATTACTTGGTTACTATCTTTGTATCACCAAGTGTAACAGGCAACAATATCCAGGGTAAGTACCAAGTAAAAACATTTAATTCACTATTATACATTCTATATTGTTATTTTATTAAAAAAATTTTTGTAATGTTTATTTATTTTGAGAAAGAGAGATTGTAAGCATGGGAGGGACCGAGAAAGGCGGGGAGAGAGAATCCCAAACAGGCTCTGCACTGCCAGAGCAAAGCCCGATGCAGGGCTTGATCCCACGAACCACAAGATCATGACCTGAGCTGAAACCAAGTATCAGATGCTTAACCAAGTGAGCCACCCAGGCACTCCTCTATGTCGTTATTTTTAAATGGATAAAAGTGGCTGCCTGTTTTTTTTAAGTAAATTTTTTTTTTTATTTTGGAATAACTTTAGATATACAGGAAAGTTGCCAAGATAATACAGAGTTTTCCCATCCTTCATCCAGTTTCTCTCATTGTTAACATCTCACATCTCACACTCCCAGAGAACATTTGTAAAACAAACAAACCAACACTGGTATGTTACTGTTAACTAAACTTTAGACCTTATTCAGATTTCACCAATTTTGCCATTCATGTCCTCTTTCTGCTCTAGGACACAGTCAAGATACCACACTGCATTTAGTTGACATGTCCCTCTGGTCTCCTCTAGTCTGTGACAGTGGTTTGGTTGCCTAATTTAACACTTCCATAAACAATCTATTGACACTATTTCCAAGGTCCTTCAAAAGAATATAAGAGAATTCACAAGTGTCAACTTGAGTGTTTAATATTTCCTTCTCAAGCAGGAGGCAGATACCAGTGTCCTCACATTGTTTCCAGAAGCAAGAAGTCCCATCATTTACTCCGAGTCCCAGTATGAGCAGATCTAGCCATGTGGCTACCCAATGAAATCAGTGTAACTTGTTTTAAATTCAAACATTTTTATTGATATTTTAAATAAAAATGAATGAAATAAAATGGTTACCACTTGAAGATAATAGCACTTAATAAAGCTTCATAAGGCTTCATAAAAGCCATAATTGTTTAGATAATAGAATCTCAGCATCCTCATAAAAATGAAAAGTTATTCTCTTCTACATTATCTCTATTACCTTCTCAGTAAGTGTAGGTGAGTAAGTGTAACAATAACCTCATTTAAAAAAAAGTACTGGGGCGCCTGGGTGGCGCAGTCGGTTAAGCGTCCGACTTCAGCCAGGTCACGATCTCGCGGTCCGTGAGTTCGAGCCCCGCGTCGGGCTCTGGGCTGATGGCTCAGAGCCTGGAGCCTGTTTCCGATTCTGTGTCTCCCTCTCTCTCTGCCCCTCCCCCATTCATGCTCTGTCTTTCTCTGTCCCAAAAAATAAAAAAACGTTAAAAAAAAAAAATAAAAAATAAAAAAAAAATAAATAAAAATAAAAATAAAAAAAAGTACTAAGTGCTAACCAGGCTATTTGAAATTGATGCTTACATATCCCTATTCACACTTTCAAAATCTATGAAAAGCTCATGACCATGACCAGCTGATGAAAGAGTTATGCAAATGGTGGTGATGGTTGAATAACATTGTGAATATAATTAATGCCACTAAGTTGCAACACTTAAAAATGGTTAAAAATGGCAAATTTTATGTTATATATATTTTGCCACAATAAAAATTTTTTCTTCATCGTAAGTTAAGAGTTTAGGACAACAAATGTGGAATTAGGATTCATCTACTGGAGAATAAAAACTAAAGCCATGGGGTGCCTGGCTGACTCAGGTTGGTAAAGCATGTGACTGTTGATCTCAGGATCATGACTTTGAGCCCCACGTTGGGCATAAATATTACTTAAAAAAAAAAAAAAAAAACTGAAGCCACGAGAGTAGGCGAATATTGTAAGTGTGACGAAAAGACAGATGGAAAAGGACAGAGCCTTCAAGGATGCCCACAACAAAGGTGCAGAAAGAGGGTGGAGGACAGGGGCAACATATATTGTAATTCTATCCCCAAGCTGGAATTCCTGAGCAGCTCCCTGAGGCATTAACATGACCTGTGCGCATGGACAAAGGAGTTTGTCAGAGAGCTCTGTAAATCCTGGAAAATTTTGAGAAACGAGAGAAAGTAAGGAAGAACTTACTTAATTCTTCTTAAGCCACTATCTTTTAAGCTGAGAGACTTCTATTAATTTACCTTATTTAATATAGAAAATGAGCAAGGTCTTTCCATTTTCTAGGACTTTTGACTAATATTTTATTCAGGGTGGCTTTCTCCACAAGTAGGGGAGGGAGTCCTGTAAACTCACAGGCTAATGAAGATACAGGCAAAATTGACTATGGAGACTCTTCTTGCCTTTTATCTTTCTTTTCCACCCCATTCATAATGTCTTTCCCAAAAGGTTCGTGTATACTCTCATGTTTAATAATTGCACTCAAGGTCTGTGATAGCCTAGCCATTATTCAGTGTCCTCATGCATGGCGTCTTCTTCTCTTTTGTTTTTCTTCATTTTTCTACTTTCTGCACCACTATATCTTCTTACCTTATGCTTTTTTTTTTTTTTCTCTGAAATCTTGTAGCTTCTTCCCTGCTTTAGGTTAGAAGCAGAATACAAAGGTAGCAAAGTAGTGCCATTATTATGTATGTTTTCTGTGTATGTTGTTGTAAAATTTAAAAACCCTGAATATCTCTTATTTTATTTTTATTATTTTTTTTTTCAACGTTTATTTATTTTTGGGACAGAGAGAGACAGCATGAACGGGCAAGGGGCAGAGAGAGAGGGAGACACAGAATTGGAAACAGGCTCCAGGCTCTGAGCTGTCAGCACAGAGCCCGACGCGGGGCTCGAACTCACGGAGCGCGAGATCGTGACCTGGCTGAAGTCAGATGCTTTACCGACTGCGCCACCCAGGCGCCCCTCTCTTATTTTATTTTTTAAAGTTTATTTATTTACGTAATCTCTATACCCACCATGGGGGCTTGAACTCTTGACTTGGAGATCAAGAGGTCGCATGCTCTACCGACTGAGCCTGCCAGGCACCCGTAATATCTCTTTATTTTGTATTTTTGAATGTTTATCCATTTTTGAGAGAGAGAAAAAGAGCACAAGGGGGGGAGGGGGAGGCAGAGGGGGAGACAGAGGGTCTGAAGTGGGTTCCGTGCTGACAGCACAGAGCCCGACACAGGGCTCAAACTCAAGAACTGCAAGATCAAGACAAATAAAGTTGCTTCCTGGAAAGAAAAAAAAAAAAAACAAAACTGCAAGATCATGACCTGAGCCAAAGTCCGATGCTCAGCTGAGTCACCCAGGTGCCCATCTCGTATTTTGAAAGCAATATTAGTGAGGTGCCTGGCTAGCTCAGTCCATAGAGTGTGTGGAGTCTTGATCTTGGGGTTGTGAGTTCAAGCTCCACGTTGGGTATAGAGATTACTAAGAATAAATAAATAAACTTTAAAAAATCATAAAAAAAATAAAAGTAGGATTAGTTATTAATGTTAGTGTTGTAGTATAATGCTATACAGTTCACACATCGGTTTTACATCTGTTTTCTCACTTTGATCCCCAGAACAACCTTTTGAATTTTAGGGGACATTAAAAACTAGATTTATGAGATATTCTCTTATTTGGGGATTAACTTTTAAACACTTACTAAAGTACTTTTCATCTATTATCCCAAGAAATTCTTCTAGCAGAGTTATTTGTTCTCTTTCTGTATTTCACAAGTCTGGAAGTGGGGGAAGGGTGAGAAAATATTTGAGAAAGAAAAAAGTAAAAAATAAGATTATTGTCAGAAAAATTGTCTCATTCCTCTGTCCAAACATGCCAAGAAATGGGAAATAAGATCTTTTCATTTCTTAGTTCCTGTATTTTACGGAGAAAAATGGGCATAAGATGATGTCAGTTTATTTGAAATGTTATTGGTGCATACTTTCTGATATGAATCATTTAAGATGTATATAAGAAATCACTGTGTAGATTATTTAATAATTTTTATATTGTCTCTATATCTTTAAAGTTTGTTTGTTTTGTGAGAAAGAGAGAGAGGGCATGAGCGCGTACACTCACGCACAAGCAGGAGTGGGGCAGAGACAGAGGGAGAGAGAGAATCCCAAGCAGGCTCCATGCTGTCATCTCAGAGCCCAACATAGGGCTCAAACCCATGAACTGTGAGATCATGACCTGAGTCGAAATCAAGAGCCTTACATGTAACCGACTGAGCCACCCATGTGCCTCTGTCTCTATATCTTAAAATTTGAAAGTAGACACGGAAAATTTTATTTGTTCAAATAAAACACTTGTCTCTCCTATTCTCTGTCAGCAAACAAATAGAACTTTTGGTCATAAGCTAATGAATGTGGCAAGTGACTAGCCTACCATGACTATGTTCCAGATTTCTGGCAGAGGAGGAATTGTGTGGAGCCCTCTAAGTAAGCTTGTGATGGATGCTCTCAGTCACCCCCAGCTAACTGAAAGGCTAGTCATCCTGTCTCCTTCCCTCTAGTTTCATATCTCATTATTACCTCCAAGGAAAAGGTGTTCCAAGGTGCAAATTGACTGCCTTGGTTTGGAAAAGTTTCCAGTATTTTGCATCTGCTTAACTCTTATTAGGAAGAATATTGTAAATATTGTCTAGAAGTTGGGGATTAACCTATGAATTCTGTCTTATCAGCCATAGCTCTATGAACTTGATTTATGCATAAGTGCTTCATGTACAGCCCACTTCACAGTCTAAACAGATAAATTTACTAATGTTTAAATTATAATTGGTAATTCAATAGTGAGAAGGGAAAACAAAGGTTCAAAACACCAGACCCGTGTTGCATATTAATTTTCATTGGCTGGTGTAGCTGACAAAGTTTTGTGAAAATGGTGGGGCTTGAACTAGGCCATATTTTTTAAAATTGTTGGTCTTAGGTCAATGGAGTGCGGAAAAGACAATAATCTGAGAAAGCAAACAATGCCAGTGAAAACACAGAGGCAGGACAGAGAATGCATTGCACATAGTACTTTTCACAAGAGCAAAAAGCTGTAAAAAATAAGGTGAGGCCAGGATAAGGGAGGCTCTAAAAAGCAGGCATGGAGTTGAACTTGACTCAGTGGAAAGTAGGCTTCAGGTTACACTTTTGCAGGGAAGAGGGACATGACAGAAGTGCTGTTTAGGAGGAATGGACCAGGCAGCAGGACTGCAGGGGCAATAGGAGAGAGACAGGCATCACCTGTTGTGATTATCTCTGTGACATCACTTCCCTTGGCTTGGAGTAATGCTGCCTTTCAACAAGAAAGGATTTGGTTTCACAACAGATTTTGAGAAAGTTCTCTGTCAGGAGTGGAAGAAAAAGGGAATTAGTATGTTTTGAGCCCTTATTATAGTGTTCCAGACACTGCTTAGACACTTTAAATACGACATCTTTCTGAATCCACACAATACAACTCTGTTGAGGTAGCTATTATTATCCACATTTTATTGAGGAGGAAACTGAGTTAGATTACTTGCCTTTGGTCACGTAGCTATGAAATGATAGGATCCAGTTTCATACCTGTGTCTGACTCCAAAACGCTTGCTCTTTCATCAGAGTTTATGTGTAAAATAAAACTGTTGTTATAGTAATAACAACAACTTTTATGAAAAGTTCAACTTTTGATAAGCTTTTGATCAACTTTTATCAACATAGTCAGTTGGGTTTTATACTATTGCCATTTTAACCTAAAATGCTGCCTTTCTAGATCTAACCGCAGTCTCTCCGTTTAGTTCTTCAGCCACCTATGTAAGAAGGGGCCGGCACACTCCCTCCATCATTTTCAGAAGACCTGAGGAGGCTGCCTTGACTCCATCACCACCTTCCGTAGAGGACACAGGATTACCTTCTTATGAACAGGCAGTGGCACTGACCAGAAAACACAATGTTTCCCCACCGCCACCATATCCCGGGCCAACAAAAGGGTTTCGAGTATTTAAAAAGTCTATGTCGCTCCCATCTCACTAAGCCCATCATGGTGAAAAAGGAGATTCATGTTATTTGAATGGTTTGTTTTCCCTGAACCAAAGAGACATGTCATATCAGCCTTTATGACAAACTCTAAGGACAAAGAAAGAATAAGCATGTGTACCACACCACAGAAGTTCTGTTGGCATCTTGGACCTGAACTTGATCATTATCAGCTTGATAAGAAACTTTGATTCCATGTCCTTGCAGTAAAGAAGAGAGCACTTTTTTGTTTATTTTAATGGTTCAAAAACTCTGTTATGGATGCCATAGCTAGAAGTAGTAAATATCCTTTGTACAGATAAAGGTTATAGATTTCTTGCATTGAATATAAAAAAAAATGATTTCTGATCAGTAGATTATCCAAAGTCAGCATATTGGACTCACCCTTTATTAGGATTTCTTTTTGGTTGGAAATACTTTACAAAACTTGATACTTCAGTATAAATTGGTGGCCTTAATCACTGGGTTTTACATTTTAAATAATTGCATAGTATTGAACCATAATTTGTAGGTTTTAGTTGTTAACAATTGCTGTCAGTCATGTTTTGCTATGGGGAGTAGGGAGTAATTTAAAGAAAAATCACTTGCTAGAGAGTTAGTTCTTCAGATAGTATAGGGTTGCAATGGCAAGGATTTGCAAGGACTGTAATACTGTCAAATAAATACATAGGCTTCAAATCTAGGAGTGACTAGAACTTGATAAAGTTGCCCATTCTACTGACATATCCATTTTCATTGCTAAATTATCTATGTATCACTATATATAATTATTTATCTTGAAAATGTGTTGAAGTTTATAAATAATAGTTTGAGAACCTAGAAAAATTAATTTACTTTTCTGCTATTAAAATAATGCTGACTAGGGGCGCCTGGGTGGCTCAGTCGGTTGGGCGGCCGACTTCGGCTCAGGTCATGATCTTGCGGTCCGTGGGTTCGAGCCCCGCGTCGGGCTCTGTGCTGACAGCTCAGAGCCTGGAGCCTGTTTCGGATTCTGTGTCTCTCTCTCTCTGACCCTCCCCCGTTCATGCTCTGTCTCTCTCTGTCTCAAAAATAAATAAACGTTAAAAAAAAATTAAAAAAAAAATAATGCTGACTAGGGGCGCCTGGGTGGCTCAGTTGTTTGAGTGTCTGACTTCGGCTCAGGTCGTGATCTCACAGTTCGTGGGTTTGAGATCCACATCGAGCTCACTGCTATCAGCATGGAGCCTGCTTGGGATCCTCTGTCTCCCTCTCTCTCTGCCCCTCCCCTGCTTTGCTCTCTCTCAAAAATAAACATTTAAAAAAATAAAATAACCTTTTAAAAAATAATAATACCAACTAAAGTTATCAACAACCCCTTGTACCTCTTAATGTCTAGACCCAAAACACCATAAGTAATCGTTTTAACCTATACTTTTTGTCTCTTCTTCTAATTGTAGATATGACTAGTCTTCCTTAAGAATGTAGTAGAATATAAGCTATAAACCTCTGGAGTGAGTGTGTTTGCACACATTTATGTTAGTGGGTGTGGATGTAAATGTGAATTTGTTTTCTCTTTGCAGGAACTTAAGAAATAACATACTCCTGACAAATAAAATAGAAAATTCTGTTCTTTTTGTTTTGCTAGGCATTGCATTTTCCAATTATTTAAGACAATGTGTAAATTGTATTTTGTTTTATAATTTTTACAGAAGTGAAACTAAAACCCACATGTATTTGGTAATTCCTTCCAATTAAATGTTTACAAAGTATAAATTATCATTACAATATGTGTGTGTGAGTGTATATGCCTCTTTTAAGACAACATGATCTTAAGGCAGATACAAGCAAGACCTTAATCATTTCAGACAGCAACCACTTTATCCTTCTAGATTATGGGGTCTCTTCAGTTGCTTGGCACAAAGAAACCATCTAGCAAAATTTAGGTATAATTTTAAAAAGTAGTCTTTTTACTTTTTTATTTTTATTTTTTTAATATGAAATTTATTGTCAATTGGTTTCCATACAACACCCAGTGTTCATCCCAACAGGTGCCCTTCTCAATGCCCATCACCCACCCTCCCTCCCTCCCACTCCCCATCAGCCCTCAGTTTATTCTCAATTTTTAAGAGTATTTTTATTTTTTTAAAGATTTTATTTTTAAGTAATCTCTATACCCACTGTGGGGTTCAAACTCACAGCCCCAAGGTCAAGAGTTGTATGCTCCACAAACTGAGCCAGCCAGGCACCCCAGGAAAAGAAGTCTTAAAAAATTTTTTTTAATCTTTATTTTATGTAGGTTCCATGCCCAATGTGAGGCTTGAACTCACAACCTTGAGATCAAGAGTCACGTTCTCCACTGACTGAGCCAGCCAGGTACCCCAAAAGTAGTCTCTTTAAAGCGTCCTACATTACCTATAAAAATTTTACCATTATGGGGCAGCTGGCTGGCTTAGTAGAACATGCAAGTCTTGATCTGGAGGTCATGAGTTTGAGCCCCACATTTGGTGTAGAGATTATTTAAAAAAAAAAAGAAAATTACTATTAATCATACCTTGACTTTCCATAGGTACTTTTCTGATGTAACTTTGCACTTTGCCCTTATTTTAATTTTCTTTAAAATGTAAGAGGCAGGGGCACCTGGGGGCTCAGTCAGTTAAGTATCCAAATTCAGCTCAGGTCATGATCTCATGGTTTGTGAGTTCGAGCCCCACATCGGGCTCTGTGCTGACAGCTTAGAGCCTGGAGCCTGTTTAGGATTTTGTGTCTCCCTCTCTCTCTCTGCCCCTCCTCCACTCACACTCTGTCTCTGTCTCAAAAATAAACATAAATAAATAAATAAATAAATAAATAAATAAGAACTTTAAAAAAATAAAAAATAAAATGTCAGAGGCAAATTCTACTTTGCTCATTTTGTAGCAGTCAGACTGAGGTGTAGAAGGATAACTTGCCCTAAATCTAACATGTTGGTGAGAGCTAGGTTTAGAAAGGGCAAGCACACTTTTCCAGGCCCATCTCATACCTATAGAATTATGCTGTCTCAAATTACAAAGAACAGGGACCTTATTAATTCTAGTTCTGTATGAAAAATTGATGACCATTTGTCATATATACATAAGTGCATATAGGTATATATATATATGTATGTGTCTAGAATTGCATTGTCTCAAATTATTAAAAACAAGGATCTTATTAATACTAAGTCTGTATGAGAAATTTATGAGCACTTGTCATATATGTCATACATATGTCATACATAAACATATATAAGTACATATATGACACATAGGTGTACATATTCTCACACACATGTATTTCTTAGGATGAATAGAAATATAAGACAGGCACCTGGCTGGCTCAGTCAGAGGAGCATGCCTTTCTTAATCTCAGGGTCATAAATTCAAGCCCCACATTGGGTATACAGATTATTTAAATAAATAAACTTTTAAAAGAAAAGAAAAATATAAGATAAGATGTTTCTCTTATTGAATCATAATTTGAAATATTCCTTGAACTTGTTTACTACCACTGACACACGAGAGTCTAATTGCAAAGCTAACTTCAGAAACTATGACAACCCCTCTCTCCCAGCAGTAGCCTAGATTTGTTATATGCCATCATTTAGGGTAAAACTGTTGCTCTAACTTGAATTAATCTAGAATTTATCACTAAGGTTGTGAAATCCCTGGTATTTGTAAAACATCCAATGTTGAGCTCATAATGCTTTATACAAAGGAAAATGTGGTATGAGACTACACCAAAATAAAATGCTTCTGCACAGCAAAGGAAACCATCAACGAAACAAAAAGACAACCCACTGAATGGGAGATATTTGCAAATGATACATCCAACAAGGAATTAATATCCAAAATATATAAAGAGCTTATACAACTCAACACTGAACAAACAATCCAATTTAAAAGTGGGAAGAAGCGGGGCACCTGGGTGGTGCAGTCGGTTAAGCGTCCAACTTCAGCCAGGTCACGATCTCGTGGTCCGTGAGTTCGAGCCCCGCGTCAGGCTCTGGGCTGATGGCTCAGAGCCTGGAGCCTGTTTCCAATTCTGTGTCTCCCTCTCTCTCTGCCCCTCCCCCGTTCATGCTCTGTCCCTCTCTGTCCCAAAAATAAATAAGCGTTGAAAAAAAATTTTTTTTTAATAAAAGTGGGAAGAAGAACTGAACAGACATTTTTCCAAAGAAGACATACAGATGGAAAACAGACACATGAATAGATGCTGAAAATGTCTAGCCATCAGGGAAATGCAAATCAAAACCACAATGAGATACCACCTTATACTTGTCAGAATGGCTAGTATCAAAAAAGACAAGAAATAAGTGTTGGCAAGGATGTGGAAAAAAAGGAATCTCATGGACTTTTCGTGGGGAATTTAAATTAGTACAGACACTGTAGAAAAGAGTACAGAGGTTCCTCGAAAAAGTAAAGATAAAAAACTTATGATCCAGTAATTCTACTACTGTGTATTTACCCAAAGGAAATGAAAAATGAAAACACTAATTCAGAAAGATAACCCTATGTTTTATTGCAGAATTGTTTACAATCGCCAAGACATGGAAGCAACACAAGTGTCCATCAACAGATGGATAAAGAAGATGTGGCATACATATAATGGAGTATCACTCACCCATAAAAAAAAGAATGAGATCTTGCTACTTAAGACAACATGGATGGACCTAGAGGGTATTATGCTAAATAAGTCACACAGAGAAAGACAAATACCAGATGATTTCACATATAGGTAGAATCTAAGAAACAAACAAACAAAATGAACAAACAGACCCTTAAATGCAGAGAACAGATTGATGGTTGTCAGAGGGAAGGTGGGTGGGGAGATGGGATGAAATAGATAAAAGGGATTAAAAGGTATAAACTTCTGGTTATAAAATAAATAAGTCACAGGGATGAAAAGTACAGCACAGGAAATATAGTCAATAATATTTTAAACATTGGTGACAGATGGGGACTACCTTTATCATGGTTAGCACTGAATAACGTATAGAATTGTTGAACATATGTTGTACCTGACACTAATATAACATTGTATATTAATTCCATAACTGGTAACTGCTTATAATAATAGAAAGAAAAATATCTTAATATAAAATTATTGGCATATATTTCTCTCATTCAGCAGTCTGAATTCTTGTAGTACTTTGGGTAGTGGATTTTTTTTGTTTGATCTGTTTTATTTGTGCTTCTTCCCCAAGAAACTTATTAGTGTTAACCATTAAATCTATTTTGAAATAAGGTTTGTATTTAGGGGCGCCTGGCTGACTCCGGTGGAAGAGCATGGGACTCTTGATCTTGGGGTAGTGAGTTCAAGCCCCATGTGGGGTGCAGAGATTACTTAAATAAATTTAAAAAAAACAACACTTTGAAACACAGTTTGTCTTTAACTAGATCATTACAACTCCTCCATTACAATCAGGAAATGATGGAATATGGGTATAAAAAGGCAACTGGACACGAAAAAAGACAAATAGGCATTAAAAGGTTATACCTTCAATAGGATATTTAATTCTACACAGAATATTGTTTTTTCAAAATGAAAAAATCAAAGAGCACAAATTGTGTCAAAGTTTTTCATTTAATAATGTACCCTCTGATGGGGCATGTGGGTGGCATCTGACTCTTGATTTCAGCTCAGACTGTGGTCTCATGGTCATGGGATCAAGCCCTGCAATGGGCTCTGTGTTGATCATGGAGCCTGCTTGGGATTCTCTCTCTCCCTCTCTCTCTACCCCTCCCCTGCTTGTGCAGATGTGCACACAGACGCCTCTCTCTCTCTCTCTCTCCCTCTCACTTTCTCTCAAAATATATAAATAAACATTAAAAATAATAATAGGAGCACCTGGGTGGCCTAGTCAATTAAGTGTCTGACTCTTGATTTCAGCTCAGGTCATGATTCAGCTCGGTTTGTGGGACTGAGCCCAGCATCAGGCTCTGCGCTAACCCTGTGGAGTGTGCTTGGGATTCTCTCTCTCTGTCTCCTTCTGCTCCTCCCGTACTTGTTCTCTCTCTCTCTCTCTCTTTCTCTCTCTCTCTCTCTCTCCCTCAAAATAAATAAATAAACTTTGAAAAACAATATTGTACCCTCTGAATGAATACAGAGTGGGGTAAAAACTCTTGAAACTATAAAAACTAGAACAACAGTGTCTTCTGTATCTTTGGTTTCCCATTGGCCTGTAAAATTCAAATCAATTTTTCTACCTCTCAGATAATTTATGTGTGTGTGTGCTTTTCCTATATAGGTACAAGAGAATTTTTTGATAAGAAAAGGTTTGTTAGTGCTGCTCAAAAGCTTAATTTTTTGTTCTAGAACTGTTTTTGTTCTAATTTAATGTGAATTCTATTTTTATCAGTTATTATTTTGCTTTGAAATATTGTGTATAGCATTTATACTATTAGAGGAGTGTCTATAATGTCTGTAATTTTTAAAAACTAGAGTCTTTTCCTCTCTGACCTCAGCTGCAGCAATTTCTTACTTGACACATCCCCTAAAGGCAAGGGAATTAAAAGCAAAAATGAACTACTGGGACCTTATGAAGATAAAAAGCTTCTGCACAGCAAAGGAAACAACCAACAAAACTAAAAGGCACCCAACGGAATGGGAAAAGACATTTGCAGATGACATATCAGACAAAAGGCTAGTATCCAAAATCTATAAAGAGCTCACCAAACTCCACACCCGAAAAACAAATAACCCAGTGAAGAAATGGGCAGAAAACATGAATAGACACTTCTCTAAAGAAGACACCCGGATGGCCAACAGGCGCATGAAAAGATGCTCAACGTCACTCCTCATCAGGGAAATACAAATCAAAACCACACTCAGATATCACCTCACGCCAGAGTGGCCAAAATGAACAAATCAGGAGACTATAGATGCTGGAGAGGATGTGGAGAAACGGGAACCTTCTTGCACTGTTTGTGGGAATGCAAGTTGGTGCAGCTACTCTGGAAAACAGTGTGGAGGTTCCTCAAAAAATTAAAAATAGACCTACCCTATGAGCCAGCAATAGCACTGCTAGGAATTTACCCAAGGGATACAGGAGTACTGATGCATAGGGGCACTTGTACCCCAATGTTTATAGCAGCACTCTCAACAATAGCCAAATTATGGAAAGAGCCTAAATGTCCATCAACTGATGAATGGATAAAGAAATTATGGTTTATATACACAATGGAGTACTATGTGGCAATGAGAAAGAATGAAATATGGCCCTTTGTAGCAACATGGATGGAACTGGAAAGTGTTATGCTAAGTGAAATAAGCCATACAGAGAAAGACAGATACCGTATGTTTTCACTCTTAAGTGGATCCTGAGAAACTTAACAGAAACCCATGGGAGAGGGGAAGGAAAAAAAAAAGAGGTTAGAGTGGGAGAGAGCCAAAGCATAAGAGACTCTTAAAAACTGAGAACAAGCTGAGGGTTGATGGGGGGTGGGAGGGAGGGGAGGGTGGGTGATGGGTATTGAGGAGGGCACCTTTTGGGATGAGCACTGGGTGTTGTATGGAAACCAATTTGACAATAAATTTCATATATTGAAAAAAAATTAAAATTAAGATATTCAATTAAAAGAAAAAAAACTAGAGTCTTTTGTAGATCCTATCTACGTGACATTTAGGAACACATATGACATATACTGATACATTCCACTTTCAACCATTGTTTTGAATGCACATTTTTCTTACAGCCTTAATTATATTTTTGTTTTAATGGATTTCCTTAAATCCAGACACTTTTATACATGTGAATAAACTTTATACTAAATAACTGTTACTTGTTTCAATTAAACATTCTTCTTATGTAATGCGAAAAATATTGTGAATTTAACGTGAATAGCGCATTTCAAAACAGTGTTTACAGCATGGTGTTGCTGTGAATATCTTCTATTTAAGTGGGGCTAGCCTTCTATTTAAACAATTTTGTTACACTTGTGAAAGTGCTATTTTCCTTTTTATTTTTTAAGTTTATTTATTTTGAGAGAGACAGGGACAGTGCAAGTGAGGGAGGGGCAGAGAGAGAGGGAGAGAGAGAGAATCCCAAGCTGGCTTTGTGCCACCAGCCCAGAGCCCAATATGGGGCTCAAACCCACAAAGCCATGAGATCATGACCCCAGCCAAAACCAAGGGTTGGACACTTAACCGACTGAGCCACCCAGGTGCCCTGAAGTGCTATTTTCTTTGATGCAGTTGTTTTTTAAAAAATTTTTTAGCGTTTTAATTTATTTTTGAGAGACAGAACAGTAGCGGGGGAGGGGCAGAGAGAGAGAGGGAGACACAGAATCTGAAGCAGGCTCCAGGCTCTGAGCTGTCAGCACAGAGCCCAACGTGGGGCTTGAACTCACCGTGAGGTCATGACCAGAGCTGAAGTCAGTCACTCAACCGACTGAGCCACCCAGGTGCCCCTTAACACAGTTTTAGTATTTAATATGTTGTTTGAGGCAAATATATTACTCCTTAAAACTGAATTTATTTCTGTGGCCTATATCTATACATAACTTAAAAATGATAAGAAAATGTAGTAATGTTATATTAAATTATGGGAATAACATTGCTTCCAGCTTAAGAGAAACATATTAAGTAATACTGAGTATCCAGGCACCTGGCTGGCTCAGCAGAGTATCTAACTCTTGACCTCAGGGTCGTGAGGGCAAGCCTCATGGGGGTGTAGAGATTATTTAAAAATAAAGGTTTTTAAAAAGTTATACTAAGCATCATACCCATAAATAAACACTGGTTATTATTAAACATTACTTCATGCTAAACATTTAGACTACCTCAAAATTTTTTTGGATCCAATTGAGTTATACACAAATGTTAATACTTATACTCCTTAAAATTATAATTTTTAAAATTTTCTTATTGTTTATTTAAAAAATCTTTTTGTTTAATGTTTATTTTTGAGAGACAGAGCTCGAGGGGGGAGGGGCAGAAAGAGAGGGAGACAGAATCCGAAGCAGGCTCCAGGCTCTGAGCTGGCAGCACAGAGCCAGATGTGGGACTTGAACTCACGAACGGCGAGATCATGACCTGACCTGAAGTCAGAAGCTTAACTGACTGAACTACCCAGGCGCCCCTCCTTAAAATTACTTTAATCAAGGGAACAAGAAGAGAAGCTAGTTACTGGGAGAAAATATTTGCAAAATACTCATCTGATAAAGGACTGTTGTCCAAATTATACAAAGAACTCTTAGAAATCAACAATAAGAAAACTAACAACTCTGATTTTTAAAATGGACAAAAGAACTGAACAGCCACCTCACCAAAGAAAATGTGTGGATGGCAAGTAAGGATGTCAGCATCGTATGTCATTAGAGAATTGCAAATAAAAGCAACTAAGAGTTACCACTACACACCTATTTAAAATGACCAAAATCTATAACACAAACACTAAGTGCTGGTGACAATGTAGAGCAACAAGAACTCTCATTTATTGCTGGTTGAAGTACAAAATGGTACAGTCACTTTTGAGGACAGTTTGGCAGCTTCTTACATAACTAATTATGCTTACCGTTTGATCCAGCAATCATGCTCCTTATTATTTACCCAAATGAGTTGAAAATGTACATCCACACAAAAACCCTCACATCAGTGTTTATAACAGTTTTACTTACAATTACCAAAACTTGGAAGCAACCAAGATGCCCTTCAGTAGGCAAATAAACCATGCTACTTTAAGGTAATGGAATGGGGGGGTTGGTGAGCCTGAGTGGCTCAGTTGATTAAGGCTCCCACTTCGGCTCGGGTCATGATCTCACGGTTTATGGGTTCTTTGTAACTCCTTTATCAGATGAATCTTTTGCAATTATTTTCTCCTAGTAACTAGCTTTTCTTCTCATTCCTTTGATTGTGGGGTTGGGCTCTGTGCTGACAGTTTGGAGCCTGGAGCCTGCTTTGGATTCTGTGTCTCCCTCTCTTTCTGCCCTTCCCCCACTCACCCTGTCTGTCGGTCTCTCTCTCTCTTTCTCAAAAAGTAAATAAACATTAAAAGATAATGGAATAGAGGCATCTGGGGGGCTCAGTTGGTTAAGCATCCAACTTTGGTTCAGGTCATGATCTCACGGTTCATGAGTTCGAGCCCCACATCAGGCTCTGTGCTGACAGCTCAGAGCCTGGATCCTGCTTCAGATTCTATGTCTCCCTCTCTCTCTGTCCCTCCCCTGCTCATTCTCTCTCTCTCTCTCTGTCTCTCTCTCTCAAAAGTATATATTAAAAAAATGTTTTTTGAGATAATGGAATATTATTCAATGCTAAAAAGAAATTAACTATCAAGCCATGAAAACACATGATGCATTTCCATGCATGTTACTAAGTGAAAAAAGCCAATCTGAAAAGTCTATATCCTGTATGATTCCAACATGTAAATGCATGTTACTAAGTGAAAAAAGCCAATCTGAAAAGTCTATATCCTGTATGATTCCAATTTTGCCTGGAAAGGTGAAACTATGGGAATAGTAGAAAGACCAGTGGTTGTAAGGGATTAGGGGTGATAGGTGGAGCAGAGAGGATTTTTAAGGCAGTGAAACTACTCTGTATGATATTTTAATGGTAAATACATGTCATTACATGTTTGTCCAAATCCACAAATTGCACAACAGCAAGAGTGAACTGCAATGTAAACTATGGACTTTGGGTGATAATGATGTGTCAACATAGGTTCATTGATTAAAACAAATGTACCACTGTGGTGTGGGATGTTGATAGTGGGGGATGTTGTTTGTGGGAGGAGGACAGAGGGTATTGGGAATTCTCTGTACTTTCCAATCAATTTTGCTTTGACCCTAAACCTGCTCTAAAAAGTAAAGTTTATTAATAAAAAAAAAATTTTAAGACAAAGGTTTCCTAGGGCCAATTGAAAGGTTTTTTTTAAATACTTCTTTATATGCTATTAAAGATTAGGGGGGAAATGAATTGGCTTAGTAATTATTTTTGTGTATATTTAACTAGACAAAGCCTATAAGTTAAATTTCAAGGGAGTCAAAAATATATCCTAGATTTTGATTACTGTGATGAGATTGTGAAAGAAACACAGATACAAATTTTTAAAAACTACATGGCATAGCCACATCATCTAAGGAGGAACCTGTCCTAACAGTTTAGTGAATATGCTTCCAACAGAAACACTAATTTACAGGGCACCTAGGTGGCTCCACTCATGCTCTAGCGCCCTCTCTCAAGAATAAACATTAAAAAAATAAAAGAAACACTAATATGGAGAAGAAGAACTTTGGGGATTACAACCATAAAGATTTAGGAGGTGGGGTTGATTAGAGATACCCGTACAAAGTTAGTGCAATATTGTCTAGAATCCATTGCTGATTCTAAGCACATTTTTCTCACTCAAAGATTGGAAGAAATGACGCAGTCACTTGTAAATTGGTTAGGAGACAGGTCTAAAAGATAGAAGTCAGAACTCTAGTTGAAAGTCACAAAAGCTTGGGCCACCTGGCTGGCTTAGTCAGAAGAACATAGGACTCTTGATCTCAGGGTCGTGAGTTCCAACCCCATGTTGAGCATGGAGTCTACTTAAAATAATAATAATTTTTTTAAATAAAAAATGGTTCTAAAAAAGGAAAAACACCAAGATTCTAATTGGCCAGGCATGGGTCATATTTGCGAGCAGGCCTGGTTCATGTACCTATCTTGTATCCAGAGTGCAGCATATTTTGATTGGAAGTTGGGGAGAGACAGTTCCCTGAAAGAAGTGGATGCTATTACTAAATCAGGGGCAAAAGGATGTTGAGCAGAAAAACCAGAAGCTCTCATCAGATCAAAAACCATCCTTGGGGAGCTTGGCTAGTTCAATTGGTAGAGCACAGTAGAGCATGCAACACTTGATCTCGGCGTTGTGAGTTTGATTCCCACGTTGGCTATAGAAATGACTTAAAAATAAAGTCTTAAAAAAAAAATCATTCTAAGACAGGTGGCGAGACCAGTTAGGATCTCTTGTACCAAACCAGATGAGGTGGGGCAGGGACTAAACAGTCCAGAAACAACAGGACAGTCAGAAAGAAGGCTATTAGAGGTACCTGGGTGGCTCAATCGAGTAAGCGTCCAACTTCAACTCAGGTCATGAACTCATGATTTGTGAGTTTGAGCCCCGCATCAGGCTCTGTACTGTCTGTCAAGCTCTGTGCCAACAGCTCAGAGCCTGGAGCCTGCTTTGGATTCTGTGTGTCCCTCTCTCTCTGCCCCTCCCCTGCTCATGCTCTCTCTCTCTCTCTCTCTCTCTCTCAAAAATAAGTAAACATTTAAAAAATTCTTTAAAAAAAAGAAAAAGGCTATTAGACAGTAGCCCTAACCTCATTTGCATTTCAAACCAATTACATTTGTTGAGGACTGTAGTCGTTTTCTTTTGCTGTATAACAAATTTAATGCCTTCAAACAATACACATTTATTATCCCACAGTTCCTGAGTCAAGAGTCCAGGCGCAGCTTACAAGGTCCTCTCCTCCGTGTCTAACAAGGCTGCAATCCAGGTGCTGGCCAAGCTGTGTTCTCATCTGCAGGCTTCAATGTGGAAGAACCCACTTTCGTTATCACTCAGTTTGATGGCAGAATTCAATTCCTTGCATCTGTAGGGCTGAAGGCCCTTATAGGCCAGAAGCTGAAGGCCGACCTCAGCTGCAGAGGTTACTCGCATTTTCTAGAAGCTGTTTGCAGTTCCCTCCACATAGGATTTATCAACATGGGCACTTTATCAACCCAGCTGAGAGATCTTTGGAGTGTGTCTGCTAGAAAAGGAAGCCTTATGTCATGTAACATAATCCCAGCAGTGATATCCCATTACCTTTGCTACTTTCTATTGGTTAGAACAAAGTCACAAGTTCCACCTGCACTTGAGGAGAGGAGAGTTACAAAGGTATGAATACAGACCTGAGGAATCACTGGGGATCACCTTACGGTCTGTATACCATAAGCATCTATCATGTGCCAGTTTCTAGGCCAAATAGTTTCTCTATTACCTCTCAGTTCATATGAGTATGTTAAAAAGTCTTTCAGTTATAAAGTGTTATAGAAATGTGAGTAAACACCTAATACTAATATTATTATTGTTTCTTGAAGACTTTGTAATGTCTCAGTATTTACCATTTTCATTCATCTTGTTCATTTTCCTACAATTGTTAGCATTAAACAGTCTTCAGTAGGTTAAAGTGTTTATATAAAAGACAATATTTTTTAAAGTTTTTTTAATGTTTATTTTTGAGAGAGAGACACACAGAGCACGAGCGAGGGAGAGGCAGAGAGAGAGGGAGGAACAGAATCCAAAGCAGGCTCTAGGCTCTGAGCTGTCAGCACAGCTTGAATTCAGGAGAGCCGTGAAATCATGACCTGAGCCAAAGTCAGATGCTTAACCAACTGAGCCACCAGACACCCCTAAAAGACAATAATATTGAGAACAATTTGGGGAAATTGGTCCTATTCCTCAGTTAGCCAAGGCACACCCAAAGGAAAAGGAACTAAAAAAGAGTGGGTCGGACCCTAATCCTGAATGCCTCTGAATGTCTTCTTTACTCTCATTCTTTTTTTAAACATTTATTTATTTTTGAGACAGAGAGAGAGAGAGCATGAACAGGGGAGGGTCAGAGGAAGAGGGGGACACAGAATCCGAAACAGGCTCCAGGCTCCGAGCTGTCAGCACAGAGCCCGATGCGGGGCTCGAACCCACAGACCGTGAGATCATGACCTGAGCCGAAGTCATATGCTTAACCAACTGAGCCACCCAGGCGCCCCATTTACTCTCACATTTGATTTACAATTTGTTGTGTGTAATGTTCTAGGTTAAAAATCATTCTCCTTGGCATGTTGTAGATATTGCTCTAATATCTTTTTTTTTTTAATGTATTTATTTATTTGTGAAGGAGAGAGAGAGAGAGCATGAGCAGGGGAGGAGCAGAGAGAGAGGGAGACACAGAATCTGAAACAGGCTCCAGGCTCTAAACTGTCAGCACAAAGCTTGATGCCGGGCTTGAACTCATAAACTGTGAGATCATGACCTGAGCCAAAGTCGGATGCTTAACTAACTGAGCCACCCAGGCACCCCTGCTCTAATATCTTTTACCATCTAATTGCCATTAAGAATTCTAATAGCATTCTTGGGGTACGTGGCTGACTTAGAGGAGCATGTGGCTCTTGATCTTGGGGTTGTGAGTTTGAGCCCCACATTGGGTATAGAGATTACTTAAAAATAAAATCTAAAAATTTCTAATATCATTCTCATTCAATTCCTTTACATATGACCTTTTATTTCCAATAGAACCATTTTTTCCCCTTAAACCATGAAAATTTATTTTCTTACAATTCTGAAGGCTAGAAGTCTTGAGATCAACATCAGCAAAGCTGATTTCTTTGGAGGCCTCTACTTGGTTTGTAGATAGCCATCCTCTCTCCATGTTCTAGATGGCCTTCCCTTGATATATGTCTCAGTCCTGATCTCCTCTTCTTAGAAGGACACCCGTCAGGAGTGCCTGGGTGACTCAGTCAGTTGAGCATCTGACTGTTGATTTCGGATCAGGTCATGATCTCTTGGTTGGTGGGTTTGAGCCCCATGTCAGGCTCTGCACTTACAGTGCAGATTCTTTCTCTCCATTTCTCTCTACCCCCGCCCTGCTCTCTTTCTCTCTCAGAATAAATCAATAAACTTAAAAAAAAAGAAAAGAAGAAGGACATCAGCCATATTGGATTAGGGCCTACCCTAAAGCCATCATGTTTACTTAACCAACCCTTTAAATATCCTATTGTCAAATCTAATCATATTCTTTTTTTTTTTTTTAAAGTTTATTTATTTTTGAGAGAGACAGAGACAGAGCCTGAGCCTGGCAGGGGTGG
This sequence comes from Puma concolor, assembly GCF_028749965.1. Taxonomy (NCBI): domain Eukaryota; kingdom Metazoa; phylum Chordata; class Mammalia; order Carnivora; family Felidae; genus Puma; species Puma concolor. The sequence goes on along the minus strand of NC_141676.1, from coordinate 28,747,053 downwards.
GGAGTGGGGGCCTGGTTCAGAGAGAGAGGGAGGCACAGAATCCGAAGCAGGCTCCAGGCTCTAAGCTGTCAGCACAGGGGGCTCAAACTCACGGACTGTGAGATCATGACCTGAACTGAAGTCAGACGCCTATCCGACTGAGCCACCCAGGTGCCCCAAATCTAGTCATATTCTTAGATACTGAAGGTTAAGGCTTCAACTTCAGTTCATCCCATAACACTGGTCTCCTGTTTTTGTTCTTGTCTCCTAAAGTCCAGTTTCCATCCTCTGGAACCTTTTCAAATCTTTTTATCCCTGGTGATCTCCAATTCATTATTCTGAGTCTTGGTATAGGTTTTCATTTATTGTTCATGGTATCTAATATCTCCTTTCATTTTTTTTTTTTTTAATTTTTTTTTTTTCAACGTTTATTTATTTTTGGGACAGAGAGAGACAGAGCACGAACGGGGGAGGGGCAGAGAGAGGGAGACACAGAATCGGAAACAGGCTCCAGGCTCTGAGCCATCAGCCCAGAGCCCGACGCGGGGCTCGAACTCACGGACCGCGAGATCGTGACCTGGCCGAAGTCGGACGCCTAACCGACTGCGCCACCCAGGCGCCCCTAATATCTCCTTTCAATATAGAGATCTGTGTCCCACCTCCACACCCCCAAATCTAGGAAATTTTCATCTATAATTTTTGGCTTCATGTATAATTTTTTTTTTCTTCTCCTTTGTTTCTTCCACTTTTTGTGTGATTCCTAATGGTTGAATATTGGACTTCCTGAATTGATCTACTATTTTCCATTTCTTTCTCCATTTATCCTACTTTCTGCATAAGTTCTTATACTTTAACTTCCAACTCTATCAAATTTTAACTTTTTTTAAGATTTTATTTTTCTATATAACCACTACCCCCAATGTGGGGCTTGAACTCACAACCATGAGATCAAGAGTTGCAAGCTCTACCAACTGAGCCAGGCAGGCACCCCGAATTTTAACTTTTTGAGATTGTCATGTCTTTAATTTCCAAAAGCATTGTTTGTATTCTATGAATTGTTTCTGACATTTATAACAACTTTACTTGTGTATAATTTACATGCTATAAAATGAAGCCATCTTCAGTGAGCAGTTCCATGAATTTTAACAAAAATAGACACCAATGTAATAATCATCCCAAGTGCAGAAAGTTCCCATTTGTCCCTTTCCTGAGTCTCTAGCCTCAGGCTACCACTGATCTACTTTATATCACTATAGATTAGTTTGCCTGTGTTAGAATTTTACATAAATCGAATCACATGACATGTATTCTTCAGTGTCTGGTTTCTTTCATTCAGCAGAATATTGTTGAACATATTTGTAGTTTATTTCTATTTATTGGTGAATATATTTTCATTGTATTGATATTTATCCATTCATCTGCTGATAAGCACTTATGAATAAAGCTACTATGAACATTCATTTATGAGTCTTTGTGTAGATACATGCTTTCAGTTCTTTCGGGTAAACACCTAGGAGTAGAACAGCTAGTAATAGGTGAGTGTATGCTTAACTTTATAAGAAACTACCAAGTTGTTTCTCAAAGTGGTAGAACTATTTTACACTCCCAAAAGGAATGTATGAAGGTTCCAATGGCTCCATATCCTTGCCAAGTCTTGCTGTTATCAGTCTTTTAATTTTACGCACTCTGGTGGGTATGTAGTGGTATCTCATTGTAATTTTAATTTGCATTTTCCTGATGAGTGATGATAGAATACACCTTTTTATATGCTTGTTAACCATTCATATAACTTCTTTTATCAAGTGTTTATTAAAATCTATGACCACTTGATTTATTTATTTATTTATTTATTTATTTGGGCGCGGGGAGCAGGCAAGCATGGGGAGAGGGCCAGAGGGGGAGGGAGAGAGAGAGAATCTTAAGCAGGCTCCATGCTCAGCGCAGAGCCCAACACAGGGTTTCATCCCATGACCCTGGGATCATGACCTGAGCAGAAATCAGAAGTTGGATGCTCAACCAACTGTGCCACCCAGGCGCCCCTCTGTGGCCATTTTTTAAATTGCCTTGTTTATCTTCTTACTTTTGAGTTTTAAAGAGTTCTGTGTATGTTCTGGAGATTAGTCTCTTGTCATGTATGTGTTTGGCAGATATTTTCTCCTAGGTCGTGGCTTGCCTTTTCATCTTCTTAACAGTGTCTTTCAAAGAGGAGAAGAGTCCAATTTATCAGCTTTTCTTGTAATGTTCATTGTCTTTTTGTGTGTCCTGCCAAGAAATTATTGTCTGCCCCATAGTTGTGAAGATTTCCTTATGTTTTCTCCTGGACATTGTGTAGTTTCAGCTTTTACATGTAAGTCTAATTTTTATGTGTATATGGAGTTAGGGTCAAGGTTCACTCCCCATCCCCCCCATAGAACTATGTAGTTGTGTTAGCAGGATGTATTTACAAGGCTATCTTTTCCCCACCAAATTATCTAAATTATCTTGGAGCCTTTGTCAGAAATCAATTGAAGATACATTTGGAGTTCTCTGTTCCATTGGTCCCTATCCTTATGCCAATATCATACTGTTTTGCTCACTGCAGCTTTGTAGTTGAATCTTGAAAATAAATAACAGGGGCGCCTGGGTGGTGCAGTCGGTTAAGCGTCCAACTTCAGCCAGGTCACGATCTCGCGGTCCGTGAGTTCGAGCCCCGTGTCAGGCTCTGGGCTGATGGCTTGGAGCCTGGAGCCTGTTTCCGATTCTGTGTCTCCCTCTCTCTCTGCCCCTTGCCCGTTCATGCTCTGTCTCTCTCTGTCCCAAAAATAAATAAACGTTGAAAAAAAAATTTTTTTTAAATAAAAAAAAAAGAAAAGAAATAACATAAGTCTTCCAACTTTATTCTTTTCCCGAATTACTTTGGCTATTGAAAGTAGTCTGCATTTCCATATATATTTTAGAATCAGCTTGTCAACTTCTAAACCAAAATACTTTGGAGAATTTTACTAAGATTGAGTTTAATTTATAGAAAAATTTAAGGAGGGGGTGCCTGGGTGGTTCAGTCGGTTAAACGTCCAATTTCAGCTTAGCTCATGACCTCAAACTTCTGTGAATTTAAGCCCCACATCGGGCTCTCTGCTGTCATTGCAGAGCCTGCTTCACATCCTCTGTCCTCCTCTCTCTCTGCCCCTGCTCCACTCATTCTCTCTCTCTCTCTCAAAAATAAACATTTAAAAAAAAGAAAACTTTGGGGTGCCTGGGTGGCTCACTTGGTTAAGCGTCTGACTTCAGCTCAGGTCATGATCTCACAGTTTGTGTGTTCAAGCTCCACATTGGGCTCCATGCTGACAGTGTGGAGCCTACTTAGGATTCTCTCTCTCCCTCTCTCTGCCCCTCCCACAATTGCCCTTTCTCTCTCTCTCAAAATAAATAAATAAACTTTAAAAAAAAAAAAGAAAAATTTAAGGAGAATCAACCTTTTTTTAAGAGCTGATAGCTCAGAGCCCCGATGCGGGGCTTGAACTCACGAATCATAAGACCATGACCTGAGCCGAAATAAAGAGTCAAATGCCCAACTGACTGAGCCACCTAGGCGCCCCACTCTCTCTTTTTTTTAAGGAGAATCAACTTCTTAACAATTGAGTCCTCCATTCCATAATACATTTTTCAAGATATTGAGGCCTTTTAAATTTCTTTCATCAATGTTCATAGGTTTCAGTGTAAGTGTTGTATATATTTTGTTAAGTTCATCTTTAAGTAGTTCATGTATTTTTACACTATTTCAAGTGGTATTTTAAAAATTTGATTTCTAACTCCTAGGTGTATACCCAAGAGTATTAAAAACATGCATTCACACAAAAATTTGTGTACAAATAGTCATAGCAGCATTAATCATAATGACCAAAATGTGGAAATACTCAAATGTCCACCAACCTATGAATGAATACACAAATGTGGCATATCCATTCAATGGAATATTATTCAGTGGTAAAAAGGAATGAAGTGCTGATATATGCTGCAACATGATGAACCTTGAAAACATTATGCTAAGTGAAAGAAGTCAGACACAAAAAGGCCATTCATAGCATATCATTCCATTTACGTGAAATGTCCAGATTAGGCAAATCCACCGAGATAGAAAGTAGATTAGCGGTTATCAGAGGTTAGAAGAAAGAGGGAATAGGGAATGTTTGATGATGGCTATGAGGGAATTTGGGGTGGTGGTGGTGGTGATGTAAACGTTCTAGAATAAGATAATGGTGATGGCTGCACAATCTTATGAATATACTCGAATCCACTGAATTGTATACTCTAAAATGGTGAATTTTATGTTTTGTGAATTATGTCTCAATCTTTAAAAATCTCATTCTCCAATTGTTTATTGCTACTATATACAAATATGATGTTTTTTATTTATTGACCTTGTATCCTGTGATCTTGTGAAATTCAATTATCAGTTCTACTTTTTTCAGTAAATTCCTTAGGATTTTCAATGACATAATCATGACATTCACAAAGAGAGTTTTACTTTTTTATTTATATTTCCTTCATCTTATTGCACTGACTAACCCTACAAAATGGTGTATGAAAGAAAGAGATATTGGAAGAAAATGTGGCAAATGTTAACATTTATGAAATGTTAATGAATGATTTAAAGGTATTTTTTGTACTATTCTTTAACTTTCTTTATGTCAAATAAAAAGTTTAAAATCAAAAACCAAAAACTATGTGTGTGCCAAGCACAGTTCTTTTTTTTTTTTAATTTTTAAAAAATGTTTATTTTTGAGAGAGACAGAGACAGAACATGAGCAGGGAAGGGGCGTGAGTAAGGGAGGGGGGGAGAGAGAGAGGGAGACACAGAATTTGACTCAGTCTCCAGGCTCTGACTGTCAGCACAGAGCCTGACGCAGGGTGAACTCACAAACCGACCTGAGCCAAAGTCGGACACCCAACCGACTGAGCCACCCAAGCATCCCTGTTCTAAGCACAGTTCTAAGTGTATATGAAATTATTTAATTCTCTCAACACTTTGGTGAAGCAGTGGAAACGGAGACCCAGAAAGGTTGAGTAGCTTACCCAAGGTCCCACAGTAAGCAGCAGAAGCAGTATTTGAATCAAAGCAGCCTGGTTCCAGAGTCTATGCTCTTTAACCATTGTGCTACTCTGTCTCTCCAAAGGGTGCATCTTTAGTTTGTATTTTATTCACAAGGACATTCATAGTAGGTCAGCCCCTCTTATTTAGTTTCCATTAGGTTATGTTTCTCAACTGGAATTCCTCTTAATCTCAGGTTTTTGTTTTGTTTATTTATTATTAATTGTGGCAGCTGGAGAAGAACCACTGAACTTTATTGACTTTAGTAGATAAGTGTCTGAAAAAAAGTGGTAGAGAGTTGTCACTCAAATCAAGATGGCACAGAAGGTGAGGATGCTCAGGTCACAAGGATACCTTGTATAGTGCTTGGGGCAGAGGGACTTATGTCTGAAACTAACTGTAAAGAGAAAAGGGACCAGTTGTGATTCTAAGCTCATCAGTACTATCAAGCAAATAGCACAAGTGTGGCTGCTGTGACCTTAATTTCAACAAGGTAAGTCTAAATGGATCCATGCATTCATGCTGACATGGTACACTCAACATAGTGCTCTCATGGACTGTCGGTGGAAGAGAAATTGATACACTCTTTCTGGAAAATAATTTGACGATATGGATCAAGGACATGAAGAAGCAGTCATTAAGGAGCATTGAGGAGCATTTGTGCTCCAAGACAAAGAAAGTCCACTTCTAGGAATATAGCTTAAAGAATCAAAGGATTACATATTTTCAGAAAGTTGCTCATTGCAGTGTATAAAGTAAAAAATTAGAAATGAGGGGAGCCTGGGTGGCTCAGTCAGTTGAGCATTTGGCTCTTGGTTTCAGCTCACAGTTCGTGAGTTTGAGCCCCACATCGGGCTCTTTACTGACAGCGTGGAGCCTGCTTTGGATTCTCTCTCTGCCTCCCTGCTCATGCCCTCTCTCCTTCTCTTGAAATAAATAAAACTTAAAAAAAAATTAGAAATGAATGTTCAACAACAGTTGAAAAGTTAGTTGAATTATGTCAATATAGTAGGACTATGATGTAGCTATCAGCATTTTAACAAAATAAGAAAACTATTATAGATAAAATTTTAGCACTAAGAATTAACCAGCCACCGTTCCATTTCCTGAATACCAGCAACTCTTATTTTGGGGCCCTGTTTTTGCTTTCTGCCTGAGCTCTAGCTACTTTTCTAGCCCTATACTTTTGAAACCAACTTCATAGAGGCCTCAGAGTTTTATAAGGTGTGTTGGTAATTGCATGTAGGGAGCAAAGGAGAGGGCCAGCAAGACTCAGGATTCCACTTTTATCAGTATTATATACTAAGGGGGCATGTAAGCTTTCATTTGGAAGAACTACAGTGTGTTTTAAAAAAAAGACCCAAGCTCACTTGTTTCACACTTTATATGGATAACATCTTTGGGATTGTCTGCCCCAGTTCTAACCTCTTGAACATGCCTTTAGAATGTAGCTTTTAGCACTTTTAACAATACTCCTTTACTCTACCTTGTTCCCTATGTCAGTCCACACCTGAAAAGGGAAGATTCAATAACAACGTTGCCTTGGGAACAACCACTTATAAAAACATACATAAAAATTTAAAGTGCTAAAATTAAGTAGTTATATCAAATAATAGTATAAGACATGTTTCCCCAAAAGCAGAACCTGAAACAATGATTTGAATGCAGGTAGTTAATTGGGAGGCGGCAAGAATGACTGAGCAGGGAGTGGAACTGGGCAAGAGGACAAGCTAAAGGGTATATTATCAAAGTTGTTGCTGTTAGCAACAATGGCTCCCTTCCACTAGGACCACTGAGAAGGGTGCAAAATGCCTCCCATAGCAACCTATCTGGAACCCGGGAGGCTGACTTATTCACTGACTTCTGTTCTCTATGATGGGAGAGATGCAAACTCCTCTACACTCCAGCAAGCTCCAGTGGTGTCACAAAAAGTGGAATACAGAAAGACACATGCAGTGTCTTGGGATAGAATGCTGTGAGCATGAGGTAAGTCAGAACTGTCTCAGAGGTGAGCCAGGGGATGTGATGTGGGCACCAGAGGGGCCTGCTATAACATGTCACGAGCAATGCTTCCTCTGAGTTTTTAAACTTGTGAGAAAGCAGTCATATTACATGAGCAGCATAAAAATGAGCACATACACATAAATATAATAAAATTGGTATAATGAATAGTCCAGCACTTACCTTGCTACTTTCATAAATGTTCTCCATGAGTGGATTTGTGTGTGTGCATGCACACATGCATAACTATGAAGAGACTGAGTTTCATTTTCTACCTTGAACAGAGCCATCACTCCATAGAAGCAGAAAAAACTTGAAGACACATTGAGCAAGAGGGCATAAGTTTCCCCAGAATTTGCAGATATTTGGGAGAAGTTTTGGACTTCCACAAGGAATGTGAGCCTACCATATCTAATCTTAAGTAACTGAGAAATTCCATATGACAAAATTGAATCTGTTACCAAGTAATGAGATGCTAGTAGTTAGTAACTATATACTAACATTAACATGCATGAAAGGGGTGCTGGGTGGCTCAGTTGGTTAAGTGTCTGACTTCGGCTCAGGTCATGATCTCACAGTTTGTGAGTTTGAGCCCCCACGTTGGGCTCTGTGCTGACAGCTCAGAGCCTGGAGCTTGCTTTGGATTCTGTGTCTCCCTCTCTCTCTGCCCTTCCCTTGCTCATGCTCTGGTTCTCTCTCTCTCTCAAAAATAAAATAAACATTAAAAAAAATCGTGCATGATAATTAGGTGAAGTGTAGACAACTCCGAACTAGCTTCCTTTACCACTACCATACCTAGGGCTTTGGGACAAAGGGAACAGAGAAGGAACAAGGGAGAGGATATAAACCAGCATTGCAGGGGGCTTTCTGTTCAGGCAGAGCATGCTTTAGGGTCTTAAACTTAGGCTGTAGCTGAAGAATCTAGAGACTTGAGAACACATGCTCTACCATCCCTGGTTGAAGTTCAGTCCTTCAGCAGCAAAACCCCTGGAAAGTATTTGCCTCACGTTGTATTTATAAACAAGTAGGACAACAGGAATATAGTGGGACTGTCTTAAGTAGTGAAATGTTTTTTCTTTTCTTGTTGTTGTAGATGGTGGTGGTGTGTGTGTATGTGTGTAAATCTATGAAGGGCCTGTGCTTCTCATGTTGGTACACCGATGTTCCATCTAGCCTGAAGATATAGACTACAGTGGGACATTAGGAAGGGCAAGGGAGTGTTTTCCATGGTTTTGATCATGTTATTCCATGCTTAAAATGTTCTCATGGCTCCTTAATGTGAGGAAATTTACTAAAGTAATTGTTTTGGTATTGGGCCAAATATGTGATTTGAACGTAAAAATAAATAAATATGGCAACGGATTATAATCCTGTGTTCAAGGACCCCCCAAGACCACCTTCACATTAAAAATCAAGAAGTATGGTAACAGATTATGACCCACCCCCGCCAAGAACACCCTCATGTTCAATAATTTATTATAGGAATTCAAAAGTCAGAGAAGTTGTTATACTGATGGTTATAGTTTATTACAGTGAAAGGGTACAGATTAAAATTGGCAAGGGAAAATGGCACATAGTGCAGAGGGTAAGGGAGACCAGGTGCAGCTTGCAGTGTTCTGCCCAATGGAGTCCTGTGGGCATTAATCAGTGAAGTACTGACAACCAGAGAAGCTCACCTGAGCCTTGGTGTCCAGGGTTTTTACTGGGAGTGGGTCACATAGACATGACTGACTGCCCTGGTGGCTGACCTTAATTCTCCAGCCCCTCCAGAGGTCAAGCTGATACTGTGTGGTCCAAAGACCCCCCACCATAAATCACATCATTAGCATATCTGGTATGAACCAAGGCCTCAGGTAAACAAAGATACTCTTAATGGGCAGGGGATTCCAAGTGCTTAGAAGTTATTGCCCTGGAACCTGGCAAGGGCCAAATCTTTCTTTACAATGTACAGGGTTTGGACAAACTGGACCTGCTTAGTTAATCCTTTACTACACAAATCCGTTGAATAAGAATCCATGAGTCTGTACTGAAATAGATAAGGAAAATTCCTTCCTGTAGAAGAATGATCACCTATTATAGAACAAATGATGGAGTTAGAAAAATTACTATTTGGTAAACATAATAATAGTTGCTTCAAGAAAGAATCACTAGTGGATGTAGCACTGAGTTGATTGGTGACCCCCTAAAAGATGTGTCCATGTCCCAATCCTCAGAACATGTGAATGCGACCTTATTTGATAGAAGGGTCTTTGCAGATGTAATTAACTTAAGATCTCATCTTGAGATGAGATCATCCTGGATTACCCAAGTGGGCCCTAAATCCAATGACAAGTGCTCTTATAAAAGACATAAGAGAATGGCTTAGTCAGAAGAGTGACTCTTGAGAAAAAAAGAAAAAGAAGAGCAAATCTTGATCTCCAGGTCATGAGTTCAAGCCCCATGTTTTAGTAGAGATTACTAAAAATTAATTAATTAAAACAAAACCCCCAAAATGTAAGAAAAGACAGATATACAGAGGAGAAGGCCTTGTAAAGACTGAGACAGAGATTGGAGTGCCATGGCCACAACCCAAGGAATGCCACCAGAAGCAGGAAGAGGAAGAGATGAATTCTTCCCTAGAGCCTTCAGACGGTGCACACAGCCCTGCAGACATCGTCATTTCAGACTTCAGAATTGTGAGACAGTAAATGTCTGTTGTTTTAAGCCAGTTAGTTTGTGATAATTTGTTGCAGCAGCCACAGAAACTAATAAGGAAGCTAAAACCAGTGGTAAAAGAAGAATGCCTCAGGAATTCACGTAGTCTTAAAGTGCCCACAAGATATGTATTAATTATAAATTTTTTGTTTATTTTTTGAGAGAGAGACAGTGCAAGCGGGGGAGAGGCAGAGAGAGAGGGAGACACAGAATCTGAAGCAGGCTCCAGGCTCTGAGCTGTCAGCACAGAGCCCCACGTGGGGCTTGAACTCACAAACCATGAGATCATGACCTGAGCCGAAGTCAGATGCTTAACCAACTGAGCCACCCAGATGCTCTGATACGTATTAATTATAAAGGAAAATATGGTAACTCTTCAGTGGAGAAACCTGGCAGGACCAAGCTTATGGAGTTTTGGAGTCAAACAAACATAGGTGGCCTGAAGCTTCACTTGCACCATCATCAATTTGTAACTTAACTTCATTAGCCCTCAATTTCCTATAAAATGGAGGTGATAAAAACCAATACCCACATCTTAAGGATATTTTGAGGATTAAGTGTAATAATCTATGTAAAGCCCATAGCACAGGACCTAGCACATACATATTCAATATTTACTGGTTTTTCTTTTTTTTAAAGATTTTAGTTGTAAGTACTCTACACGCAACATGGGGCTTGAATTCACAACCCCAAGATCAAGGGTGGTACAGTCCAACAACTGGGTAAGCCAGGTGCCCCTATTTATTGGTTATTTTGATGAGAATAGCTATCATCTACAGAATGAGGTTAAAATTTCCTGTAATCTATTCAAAGAGATGAGATACACTCAATGAAAGACTTCATGATCAGGCCATACCTGCATCTTTCCAGGTCATACTTAAATTGTTCTTCATCCCCAGACCTCCTGGTCTTCTACCATTCAACCTTCCTTTTTCTAGACTCCTGATCAGCTAAGCCATTCATCAGAGCCTGAGTCCACCCACATCCATAGCTCAGACCATTTCTTTATACATACAAAATTGATGATCAAGTATGCTTCTTGAAGTTCTGCTCACTGAGAGGAATGTGCCTTATCACTGTCTTTCAGTGACACCTCTGAGTGAGGCTGTGGCTTCCAAAGAAGCAGGCTCTTCTGACTCCATTGCTAGCTCCCCGATGGATATGACAGGCAATGGAGAGCAGTCAAAGATGACTGATAGGGTTAAGCCTCATAGACAGAGAAAGTAATAGTGGGACTTACTTTATTTCTGATGTTTTAATTTCTGATGCTGACCTAAGGGACTAGAATTAGGGTTGTCCTGGCAAAGATGGGGCTTATGCCAGAAAAGAAAGGAAAAATGAAAAACTAACTAAGCCCCCTCCATCATCAATCCATTTCCCACTCCCGATATACTTGATAAAACCACAAACTTGACCTCCTTGGATCTTTCCAGTTAACAGCTGGTCCATTTGTAACATTAAAATATATTAACTCATTGACTACATTTCCAGTCAGGCAAGCCCAAATTCTGCCTTTCCCAACAAACTAATAAACAAGGCTGCCTCAGTGGAGATGGAGTTCCACTGTTCTCTCCTCCATCTGATTGCCTCCATCACCTTAAAGCAAGTGGCTGAACGCTGGGCCTCCGTTTCCTCAACAACAAAATAAGGGTGATGAACTACCCAGTCTAACTCCAATCTCCCTACAAGTTGAAATATTTTGTGATTTTTCTAATGGGAGGGAGGAAAGCTGGAAATGTGAGGACACCGTTCATGATATATTCTGAGGCATTAATAACTCCTAGACAATAAACTCAGAAGGAAGTGAAGATGGAGGTGAGGAAGAGGAAAGACTCCTTCTGAAGTGTAAGATTTCAATTCCTCTTGCCACCAAACTGCCTTTGATTGCATTGATTTTCAAAACTTGCCCCCAATTTTAGAATTGCGATAGAAATAGAGGGCAAAGGAACATCATATATGATGTCAGAGGAATATTATTTTTAAAATACTCACCAAAAAGTTCCCTTAATTTATTTTCTGATTTATGTGACATAAATAAACTACATAATGGTGTGAGGGACTATAAAGGTTTTATTACCACTTGTTTGGTATTGCCTGCATATCTGAGTACCAGTTGTGGGTATCTCAAACTAAGTGCCATAAAACATTTACAGCATGCCACCCTACTTCCTACACTTTCCGTGAAGACAAAACTTGAGTGCTCACAAAATACTTATAAATGTAATAGTTAGTAGTGAGATCTTTCTTCTTTTATTTAGATTACAGATCTCCAGTCTGTAGCAAGAAAAATAAATGTGGTAAGGAAGATTTATGTTACTTCTCGGCAGGATCTCAGATTATCTGGCAAATTCCTTCCCCAAGGAAAACTACTTTTCAAAGAAACCCTCAGTAAATGCATACTGGAATTAACATAAAATTGGCAAGATCACTTGTGTCTAGGCGTTGGAATTCATTTGTAAATAACGACTGCTCACTTCCTTGCTTCCCCACCCGGGGACCAGACTCCCAAGCATTACAGGTGCCGAAAGACTTAGAAAAAGGAAGGAATAGGAACAAAAGGATGTTGGCGCCAGGAGGAAAACAGAATCTCCCAGAACAAAAATAATCTCAGAAGGAATAGCAGATTCAGTATCAGGTATTACTGAAATTTAAACTGGCTCTTAAAATGGTGAACAGATAGTTTTATTAACTAGGTCTTCTATTATGCCTGTCTGTTTAAACTTTTAAGCTTATCTTGAGGGGCAGATTTCGGTGCTAAGCACGTAATAGTTATTAAACTAATATTGACTTTTTTAATGGGTGATGGTCAATAAATATAAACTTTACTGTTTAACTTTTACTTTATGCCTTAAGGACCAAACGATGATTTCTATGATCCCTAAAGTTCACTACTCGTGAGTTATAGAAGAAACACAGCTCTGATATAAACACAGAAGATCTTCAAATAAGAATTAAATTAACCCCTGCCAAACAGCGTGGTCAGATAGGAAATGTTTGGGTAGAGTCTTGCTGAAGTCCCAAGACTCAAAACAAAAAACTCCAACACAAAGTGTGCACAGTGAGCTTAAATATATTGTAATTAAAGTCATCCAGATGGTAGTTGGATCAATCAATGAAGAGGCAGTATTTACCTTGGAATAGAAGATTCTGAAATCCAGAATGAGAAAATCCCTAAGGTGGGGGTGGGGACAGTTAATAGGAGCCCCTGGGAAAGGTCTTTTCAACGAGGATTGGAAAATAATACGTTTGAATTTGAATCTCTTTGAATATAAATCTCCCCTAACAACAGGAAAAGGGTCCTCTAGCCCAGCAAGCTTTGTGCAGGAAGGGAGTAAACGGAACTGTAAAACAGCCCGCTCAGCTGTTTCTGGTTTGGGACTGGGAGCAGAGAAAGAAATCGCGATGTGGGAACTGAGTATTTGAGACACTGAAAATAACTCGAAGGGTCAAATAACGAACTCCAGGCAAAGCGTTGACAAGCCTCCCCCTTTGTAGCACCTACGCTGGGTTTCCGCTCAATTTCCCCTCCCTCGCGCTAGGAGAACTGCAGGCTCGGCCCCTTCCCACGCGGGACGCGGCGAGCGTGGACAGCTCCCCTTGGAGCAGCAGAGGGCGGGAAGTCCGCGGCCCGTTGGCTACCGCTGGCGGGCAGCCCTCCGAGTCCCCGAAGCCGGCTGGGCCGGCAGGCCTCGAGCCTTCTCCGCCCCGGCTGGCCTGAGAGAGGCGGCCGGTGGCGGCAGAGGCCTCGCGGGCCGCCCGTCTGGCCCGCGAGCTGCGAGCGCGGGGCGCCGAGGGGAGGCGGGGCGAGGCCGTGGGGCGGAGGGGGGCGGGAGGTGCATCCTGGGAAATCCACCAACATGGGGCGAAGCGGCCGCCGCCGCCGCCGTGAGTCCCGGCCGCGGATGCCGCTGCTTCCCTGACGCCCAGCTGGGGCCTCGCGGCGCGCCGCGGCCTGGGTTCCCCCGGCAGAGACCGGCCAGCGCGCCCTCCGCCCGTCCTCCCGCCGGGGCCATGTGAGGGGGCAGCTCCCTCCGCCGCCGCCTCCTCCTCCTCTTCCTCCCCCCGCCCCCTCCCTCCCCTCCCGCCCCCCTCACACTGGGCCCTAGAGGAGCCCCCACTGCTGCCCGCCCTCCCTACGCAACCCCCACGATGGACAGGAACTACGCGACCTCCGGCTTCGCGGACCCGCCGCCGCCGCCCGCGCCCCCCGCCGCCCCCGCCACCGCCAGCGCCGCCGCACCACCCCCCGCCCCCGCCTGGGCCTACGAACCCCGAGCCGCGGCCGCCGCCGCCGCCAGCAGCAGCTGCAGCAGCGGCAGCAGCCCCAGCCTCAAGGCCAGGTAGGGAGGGTGGGCGGCGGGGTCGTCGTGGGCCAGGAAAGGCCGGGGATGCGTTTGGGGCCTTCGCTCCTGTGCAGCGCCGCCCAGGGGTCCGGGCCGGGCGGAGAGCCTTCCACTCTTCTCCTAGCCCATGCCCGCGTCGGGAGAGGCTGCTGATGACTCCTATGAGGTGGTCTTGGGGTGGGTGGGGGCGCCCAGTGCAGGATTCTTGCCCGGGGCTGCTCGGGGACTATGAGTAAAAGGGAGGGCTGGGCGGGAGTCGTGGGTCTCCGTCACCTCGCGGGTCTTGGGCTCTCTCACATGGTGAAGTTTGGGTTCGTGCCTGAACTCGGCGATCAGGGAGACCCGGGACTGGCTCCGGGGGGCCGAGGGGGGCTCTGAGGAGTTCCGGGCAGTGACATTCCATTGTATTGGAATGGACAATGTGGTTGGGGACCCCGGCAATGTGAGGGTGGGGGAGGCGCGAGAGGAAGAGGCGTCGAGCTGTGTCTCTGACATTGGGAGACCCGGGAGGGCTGGATTGCGGGAGAACCCCTGGGGCGTGGGGGCCCGGGAGAGGGCCTGGAGGGGCGCGAAAGCTGCGAAGGGGCTGGGTGACATATGTTTGCGGTGGTGGCCAAGACTAAGCTATTTCTCTTCCACGCGTTCAAAGTTACTGTTGGGTTTCCTCCCCTTTTAACAACAGCAGGAAGTAAGGGATCTTTTTTGCCTTCTGTATCTTGGGGAGACTAAGAGTTGGGAAGAAATTGGAGCGGGGGGTCAGCGAAGGCCATAAAGGTTGAAGAACAGAAGCATGCTTCTCCATCTCGGCTTCTGAAACCCCGGTTCATTATGTAGAGTGGGGTTCGGTTCAAGAGTTCATCTTTGCTCCATCATGACCAAGAGAATCTAAAATGTTGACTCTTACTAGATATTTAAGCTCGCGGGAAATGTGTAGTAGTGCCACACTTTGAAATGGTCCATTTGAATGATAACTGGAAGGCGTGGTCTGCTTTGGACGATTCGGGAGCGGGGTGTTTTAAAGCCACCTCTGCCGAACAATGCAGAATCTGGTAGGTGCAGCTTCTGATTACAAGGACCAGGGAATCCTGGGTTGCTAATGACTTCATCCTCAGCTACCAACAGGAAGCTTCGTGGCTTTATGATCTCATCAGATTTCTTCACTATTGTCACAACAGAAGTGAACTTTTTTTTACTTTATATATTACACTGTTCTAGATTATCTTCTTTGTTTTTATCAAAGTTCCACGTTCGTGATTTGGAAAATAATGTGTGAAGAGTAGCTGGTCTTTTGTCTTAAATACTACCTCGGGATTATTCTGAGAGAATGAGAAAAATTTGGTTCAAGAAAAGGGAAATAAGCTTTCTTAGGAAATTTTAGGTCCTTTGTTTAAAAGAGCTGGGATTTAAAAAATAATGTGATGTGCCAATTTGGAGCTAAATAATTGAAACTTTTCAGAAATAGTCATAACTTTGTATTATATACAATTAAGACATTTCAAGGAGTTTTATGAAAAATGTTTGGCACTTTTCCCATTTTTTTGATGCTAATTTTACTATCGTTTTTCAAGTGGCTTTTGCATTGAGTACGATAATTTACAAATTAAAATTACTTTCTCTTCAGTAAACAGTAATGATAGGTATTTGTGTATCATTTTTTATGTTTTAAATTAAAAGTATTAGGTAAATGGAACAATTTCTACCTAGTTATTTCTGTTATTTCTTTTAGCAGAATACTTCTGAGGCAAGAAACTAAAATCTACTTGTCATATTTTCCAAATGTTATTTATCACAGTAACAAAGAATGACTTCCCAAACACATTTGCAAACAGTAAGTAGATTCATTTGGGACACGTAATCTAAAAGAGATTTATTTTCTGTTTTTTGGAAGTTATTGATTCTTAAATGCTAAGCCCCCCCCCCCTTTAAAAATATGTATTTTGGGGGTGGAGTCAACTAAATTTTAGCATAGAACATGCAGGTTTTCCCCCTCCCCCACCAACTTGCTTTGTTAACATCTTGTGTTAGGATCAGGCCATCTGTACAGGGCTACGCACACTTCTTAATTGTACCTCATTTTATTCTTCAAATTGTGCAATGTCCTCTTTCATTTCAGTTATATAGAAAATACTGAATCTGAAATATGGCCTGTAAGTCTTTAGCTATTCTGCATTTTTAGAAGCCTATTCATATTTTTATAACATTTTTAAAAGCTTTTTCATAATTCATATATCAGTTGAATGTTTTTGTTCCCCTTTGCGGCAGTTTCTTCTTGAAGGTGCAAATGAGTACTAGTGTAATGATATATGGATACTTATCCATAAAGAATTAGTCTGTCACCTTGTTTCCAGTAACCTATTCAGAAGTGAACAGATGGTAATGACATTCAGTTGTTACTGACATGGGATCTAACATCCTACTTTGTGTCTTTGCTTGGTCCTGAGATGGAACATTTTCATCAGTTGATGGGAAAGAACGTGGTAAACAATTTTTCATTACTTTGAAATAATACTTTTTTGGTATAACAGCTCCATCAGATACGAGGTATTTCTCTTGTTTTACAATTAAAAAATAAAGAGCTAATGGGAAACTCCAACCATTTATCTTAGGGTGTATAGAGGGTTTTCTGAATATTTCTGAATATATCTGAAATACGTGCTAAGTAAATGGGAAATTCAGGGATAAAAATTGGTCCTATAAATCTCCATTTTTTTTTGGTGTGTTCTTCGTTAGTTTTAGGGACTGAATGACTATATCTTTGCCTATCACCATGCATTTGGAAATACTTTTGTGGGGCTGTCTTAAATACCTTTGTATACCTTTTGGAAATAAGATGATCATCAGGAAGCTGCATACCTGCTGCCTTTTCTCTACCTGTTATTTATATCATGTACAGAACATCAAGAGGCTGTTTCCATCATAGTGATGATAGATATGTTTGTATTTGAATATGTACCAGAAAGTGACTAAATAAAAATGCTTTGTTTAAAGTAGGTTTATATCTGTTTTTGTAATTTTGTCACTTGAAACAGTCTATTTTTTTGCCACCAGTTTTTAAAATTTCCTGATACGTAAGTTCTTTCTGATCGTATAGAATGTGTAATGAGTAGGGATAAGTACCCCTCCAAAAACCAGAAAAATAATTAGCTTCTCTAAAACTGGTCAGCTATCTTGAGGACTTTTGGGGTAAGTTTTAAATCTAGAGTTTCTCTCAAGGCTTTTGGGAAAAGATCTTGTAAGATCACAATTTATGAGTAGAGACAATCCCAAATTAGTGAAGGGTTATTTCAAACAAACTTTTGTTATTCACAAAGTATTTTCTCATAGAGACCATGTTGTAAATAATAATAGATATATTTACTGAGCTAATTTGTGCTAGTTACTGTTTTAAGTGATGCATATGTGCATGCATACACAAAACACACACACAAACATGCTTAATCTTAATCCTCTGAGGTAGGTATTATTTTTACCTTTTATGAATGAGGAAACTAAGGCATAGAGGCATTAAGTATAACTAAGTCAAAGTATAATTAAGTGTAATATATTTATAGGCACCTAGTAAATAGGGGAGCTGGGATTTAAACCTGGGCATTGTGGATGTGGAGCCTGCATGTTATATTACTATATTGGACTACTTCATGGTAAGATAGTCTAACAATGTAATCTGCCTATATTATGGGTTAAATGAGCTTTTATAGCTGGCCTAGAAACCTACCATCATTAGTATCCTTATTTCAGTGTTCATGTCACTGTTGACCTTTTTTTCCCAAGGGAAATGTGCTTTTTTTTTTTTATTCTTTTAAATGTTTATTT
Source organism: Puma concolor (assembly GCF_028749965.1). Classification (NCBI taxonomy): domain Eukaryota; kingdom Metazoa; phylum Chordata; class Mammalia; order Carnivora; family Felidae; genus Puma; species Puma concolor. The sequence goes on along the minus strand of NC_141676.1, from coordinate 28,729,155 downwards.
TTGAGAGAGACAGAGTGTGAGCAAGGGAGGGGCAGAGAGAGAGAAGGAGACACAGAATCTGAAGCAGGCTCCAGGCTCTGAGCTGTCAGTACAAAGCAATGCGGATCTTGAACCTATGGACCATGAGATCATGATCTGAGCCGCAGTCAGTCGCCCATCTGACTGAGCCACCCAGGCGCCCTGAAACATGCTTTCTTTTACTTTCATAGCACTCTACTTTGCTGGTTTTCCTCTTACCTTTCTAACCCACTGCTTTTCCCTGTTCTTCATTAATTCTTCCTCTTCTGATCTCTACGTGTCACTTGCTCAGGACTTTGAACTGATACAATTTCTTGTGCTTTCTCCTGAGGATAATTACATCCATGCTATGACTTTTGTTTTTTTAAGTTTATTTATTTATTTTTGAGAGAGAGAGAGAATGAGCTGGGGAGGGTTAGAGAGAATCCAAAGCAGGCCCACACTGTCAGTGCAGAGCCTGATGTAGGGCTCAACCCCACAAACTGTGAGATCTTGACCTGAGCTAAAACCAAGAGTCAGGTGCTTGACTGACTTAGCCACCCAGGTGCTCCATGCCTATGACTTTAAATACCATCTCTGGAGATGCCTATGTATATGTCTAAGGCACAAACCTGTTCTGATCACCTAATCACATAACCAACTACCTCTCTGAGCTTTTACTTGGGTATATAAGGACCATTTAGTGATGAACTCCTGCTGTCCCCACCTATTTCACCTCTGCTTCTCTAATGAGGCCTGTCTTAGGAAGTCACACTTTTGTCCATATAGTTACCCAGGTCAACCTGGGACTTGTGTGTGCTTAGTCACCAATCCCTCCTGCTTTTTTTTTAATCTCTTAAATATATCTTGAAATTGTCTACTTCTTTCTACTCCTTTCCCTTCTACTGCTCCACCCTGATCCAAGCCACCATTATTTTTCACAATAACTGCAGTCTCCTCCAAACTAAACAATCTTGAACCTTTTCTTCCTTCAGTTAACTCTTAGAGAATTCAGACTGATTTTTTTTTTTTAAACATAAATTTGCTAGTTTGATTATGTTGCCCCTCTGCTTTATAAAACCTTTCCATGGTTACTCCTGCATCTTAGGATCAAGTTTTTAAAATTTATATAAACAATGTATATGGCCCTGCATTTACTGGTCCATTTTAAATTCCTTGGGCCGTTCTAAATTCCTTCCTACCTTAAAACTTTCATACATGCTGTTACCTCCACTTAGACAACTCACTCTTTCCCTCCCTCTTTACCTGACTTCTTAAGGTATTTATGTCAGAGACTCACTGCCTTCCAACCTCTGTCCCATGTTGTTTTGTGCAATGGTATATATGTTTTCACACTGTATTTTAGTGTACTTTAATATAATTCTTAGAAATATCATATACTTATATGCTATTTATGTAATAGATACCTTCCTCTTTAGAATGCAAGTTCTTTGAGGGACAGTTTTGTGTACTGCTATGTATCTAGTACTCACTCTAGTGTCTGGCATATAGGTGGTGCTTAATACATATTTATGACACAAAAGCCTGAACTCTTGAGTTAGTTTGGGAATTGGAAGCCCTTTCCTTCCTGCTGCAGCTTCTACTCCTTGACCCTGTAGTAGGAACCAAGACAAAGGGCTTAGGACATTTGTGATTATCATTGGTTAGAAGTGAGGATGTGGGCTGCTGCTTGTTTTCTACGTTTCCTTGCTATGCTCTCTGGAACAATGAATACTAAACTGTATCTAGCAAAACTTAGTCCAAGTTTTTTTTCCATTCATTAAACAAATATTTGAGTGCCCAAAGTGCATGAGACACTATTGCTTTATCCCAGGTATTATATATTTCTTCAGTGAAAACTTGAGAAATCATTCATTTGTGCATTCATTAAAATGTATTGAGCATCTTTGAGTTTCTGTTACTGAGCTAAGTTCTATAGGCTACCAAAAAAAAAAAAAAAGAAAAAGACACTGCTTTGCCTTTCAAAGAACTTGTGATCCAAAGAGGAAACAGGATAATATCACTTGCTGCCTCTCTGCTTGGTTTCTAAATGTTGAAGTGCCCAGGGGCTTGGAGTTCCAGACTTTTTCCTTCTCTCCTCACTTATCCTGGGTGAAGTTGCCATACACATCATTTAACTTTCAAATTTATATTTCTATATTCATATCTAGTTACAACGGTGCCTCCGCATCATCTCCACTTGGGTATTGAGTAGGTATTTCAAACATACTATATCCAAAACATGGTTATCACCCTATGCCCTACTGGTCCTCCTTTAACCTTCCCAACCTCAGTAAATAAGATCACTTGCTTAGTAGTGCTGGCCCAAAAGACTGGAGCCACCTGTGATTCATTTCTTTCCGCCCATATTCATCCCCTCGGTAAATCCTGTTGGTTTGATCTCCATATCCATAATTTCCCACAGGACTATGAGTGTCTCGTATTGCTTTCCTTGTTTCCACTTTAGCCTTCTAGAGTTTATTAAACATGCAACAGCCAGTTAACATTGCAAAATACAAATCAGGTAATGTTGTGACCCTGCTTAAAACCTTCCATTGTTAGAGGAAAATCCAACGTCTTTATCATGGCCTACAAGGCCCTGTGTGATCTGAGCCTCAGCTAATTCTCCAACCTCATTATTCTACTCCCCCTACCATCCTTCAGCCATGCTGGCTTTATGTCTGTTCCTGAAACATGTTAAGATTATTTGTGCCCTAGGAATTTTGCGCTGGCTGTTCTCTTTATCTGGTATTCTTTTCACAGGTCTTCCGCTTTGTTGCTTCTTCTGGACACCCAGGTCTTCACCCAGGCCTCATAAAGGCCTTCTCTGCACTATCTAAAGTAACCTCTCATCATTGCATCATATCATAGAGTTTTGTTTTCTTCATAGCATTATCACTGTCTGAAGTAGTTTTGTAGAATTATATGTATTGTTACTACCCTTTCTTCATCCCACTAACTACCACTAATAGAATGTATATTCCATGAGGACAGAGATCTTGTCTGTCTTGTTCACCTCTGTAGAAGGCAGCTTGGAGTAGTGGTTGATAGCATAAACTCTGAAGTCAGAATTTTTGGGATTCTATTTTGACTCCACTTGCACTATGATCTTAAATAAGTTTCTTAATCTCTCTGTGCCTGAGTTCCTTGTATAAAACGAGCATTTTTGAAAAAAATTTTTAATGTTTATTTCTTTTTGCGAGAGTGAGAGAGAGAGCATGAGCGAGCATGAGCAGGGGAGGGGCAGAGAAAGAGGGAGACACAGAATGTGGCAGGCTCCAGGCTCTGAGCTGTCAGCACAGACACCGGCATGAGGCTCAAACCCACAAACTACAAGATCATGACCTGAGCCGAAGTCAGATGCTTAACCAACTGAACCACCCAGGTACCCCAAAATGAGCATACTTTCCAGAGTTCTTGAAAATTAAATGAAATAACTCAGAAAATTGTTTAGAATGGCATCCACATTCTGAACTATATAGAATATTAGTTTAAAAAAAAATTTTTTTTTAATGTTTATTTTTGAGAGAGAGACAGAGCACGAGTTAGGAAGGGGCAGAGAGAGAGGGAGACAGAGAATGTGAAACAGAGATCATGACCTGAGTTGAAGTCGGACACTTAACCGACTGAGCCACCCAGGCACCCCTAGAATATTAGCTTTATTGTCAGCACTTAGGACAATGTCTGGCAGGCACGTTATAAGTGTCTACTAAACATTCAGCAAATGAATTGAAGCCCTGTAGTACTAAGCAGAATATTTGTTTCTTTTTAAGTGTTACCAAAATGCTTTGGGGACTTAGAAGGAAAAATTATATAAAGTTCAAGGGGATCATGGAAGCCTTGTCAGGTATATTACATACATCTGACGTGAATTATTGTTAATGTTGCATGAATAGAATAAGGGATGAGCATGAAGTGGGGGTGCCTCAGTGGCTCAGTCAGTTAAGTGTCTGACTTCAGCTCAGGTAATGATCTCACTGCTCATGGGTTTGAGCCCCGCGTCAGGCTCTGTGCTGATAGCATCAAGCCTGGAGCCTGCTTCAGATTCTGTCTCCCTCACTCTCTGCCCCTTCCCTGCTCATTCTCTCCCCCCCCACCTCTCTCAAATATAAACATAAACATTAAAGAAAAAAAATTTTAAAAGGAGGAAATGGAATCAGACCAGTTAAGGGCTGATCCTTAAACTGACATAGCATCACTTACGGTCAAAGCAGTTCTGGGCCCAGTGTAGAGTTATGGGAGAAAGACTATACAAAGGTGTGTTTCATTGGGGAGGTCAGCAGAGTAACACTCTACCACAGTGTATTAGTGCTAGACTTGGACAGCTTTGATGACAGACTATGGAGTATAGTCTATACATCTCAATAGGAAGTTTTGAAAGGTTTTTGAGAAGGGTGATGATGATATGAGCAAATAAGTGTTGTAGTATTATTTTCTCAGTTAAGTACATAATGCATTAGAATTGGCAGAGGTAGGGACACCTGGCTGACTCAGTCAGTTGCGCATCCAACTCTTGATATCAGCTCAGGTCCAGGGTTGTGGGATGGAGCCCCGTGTTGGGCTCCGTGCCGAGCATGGAGCCTACTTGGGATTCTCTCTCTCTTTCCCTCTGCCCTCTCCCCAACTCACTTGCTCTCTCTCTAAAATAATTTTTTTTTAAATTGGCATAGGTATAACACAGATACCAAATGAGAGGCAATTCATCAGTCCAGACAAGAGGGAGGTTGTATTAGTCAAGGTTCTCCAGAGAAATATATGATTTGTAATGGATGTGGATGGAGTATATGTATGTATATATGATAATTGTGGTATCTATCCATGTATGATTTATTATGAGGAATAGTCTCACACGATTATGGAGGCTGAAAAGCTCCATGCTCTATTCTTTGCAGTCTGGAGACAAAGAAGGCCTGTTGTGTAATTCAGTCTGAGTCCTAAGGCTTGAGAACGAGGGGAGCCCATGACATAAATCCCAGTGTGAGGGCTGGAGAAAATGAGATGTCCCAACTCACACAGTGAGGCAGGAAACAGGGGGCAGTTTATTTCTGGGGAAAAGGAGGCAGAAACATGCTTAATCTGGGTACCTAGTGGCCAGTGAAGGTGACCTTGTCATCTTTACACCTGTAGGCATCTGTTTAATCTGTACTTAATCTCCATATAAAGATAACAATAAGATCATAATTTTTTCTAGCAGGATACAACTATCCTGTGTACAACTGAAAACCTGCCAGTCCCTTCCCCAGGAGAGAAGATTAAGTCCTTGAGTGATGTTTATTCTTCTCCTTGATATCCTATAACTTAAATACTGTGATGTAAAATTAATAATACTTAAGTACTGTGATAGAAAATCAGTACATCTTATGTCACATGATAAGGAAATAAGAGGAAAGAAAACAAATATACATGGACACAAAAACATAAGCAAAATAAGGAGGAAATACTCATGACAATTATAGTCCTGTTTCTTTAGCTGATTATATACTCATAGCTAGTATTATAACTACCTCTTCCACTACCCATTCTGTTTGCCTTCAGCAAGTATCTCAGCTGCCTGTGGTTCTTTACCTGGTCGGGTGACCCAACCTTCATTTCTAAAGGGCCTGTACCATTATGGTCCTGTTTGGACTTAGTTGTTTTAGTTTTCCGTTGACTTTAATCACAGGGCATGGTAATACTTGAGCATCACCTTAAGGGACTTCCTGTATTCCACACATACTCATCATTGCTTGCGTTGCAGAGTATTTCAATTTCCCCTTGGTAGAGTAGGAATTCCTTTTTTTGTCTGTTGATTCAGAGGCATGAGAAGCCCAAAGTGGCCGAGTGGCAGTCTTAACTTCCAGTCCAGTAGAATCATTGTTGGGTCTCCTAATGAAGCATTTTTCCTGCTGGATCTTAGACCTCCAGGCCAGCAGAGCATAAAGTCACTGAAACAGGGAGTTTCACTTAGTGGTTCACTAAGGATGTTAATGAGTGGTGACACTCCCATTCTCTCCCTTGATTCCTAGGCCCATGAAAACAATACTAGGCAACAGGATGATGATTCAGAACATATACAGAGTTCTAGAGAACCTTGCCCCAGTCCTCAAGGTGCCCCAGTCCTAGTTGGTGCTTAAATAGTCTTCAAGAGGCCATTCCACCATTCCATCAAGCCAGCTGCTTCAGGATGATGGGATACATGGTAAAACCAGTGAATTCCATAAGAATGGGCCCACTGTTGCACTTCTTTTGCTGTGAAGTGAATTCCTTCATCAGAAGGAATTCTGTGTTGGAATACCATAATGGTGGATCAGGCATTGGCATTCCATAAGTCCACAGATGATAGTTGTGGCAGAAATCCACATCCAGAGTAAGTATCTATTCAAGCAACAACAAAGTGTTGCCCCTTCCATAATGGAAGCTGTTCAGTGTAATCAACCTGTCACCAGTAGCTGATCACCCTGCGGAATGGTACCATATCAAGGGCTCAGTGTTGTTATCTGTTGCTGGCAGATTGGTCACTCAGCAGTGGCCATAACCACGTCAGTCTTAACATGTGGAAGTGCATGTTGCTGACCCCATGCATAACATCCGTCCCTGCCACCATGGCCACTTTGTTCATTAGCCCAGAGTGGCTGGTGAAGAATGTTCTCTGATATCCACAGACCAGGTCATTCTATCCACTCAATGATTAAAATCCTCCTCTGTTAAGGTCACCTTTTGGTAAACATTCACACAGAAAACAAATCTTCGATTTTTTTGCCCATTCAGGTGTGTATCCATATACTTTCTTTGTCAGCAATTTTCCAGTTATGTTCCTTTCAAGTCCCAGGCCATCCAGCCGAACCATTGGCTGCAGCACCTGAATCAATATATAATTGCTCTTCTGGCCATTTCTGTTTTCAAGGAAAATGGACATCCGGGTACTCTGCTTGATGTTCTGCCTACCAGGAAGATTTCCCTTTACCACTGTTCTTCAGGGATATCCCAGAAAGGGACTGTAGCGCAGCAGCTGTCTCCTTTAGCTAGTGCTTACATATCTTACAAATAGGTAAACCAGGCCTAAGTCTTTTCTTCCTCTTTCAATGGATTGTAAGGGTATAGGCTGGGAGAGAGAAGGCAGAGTAACAGGAATGGGGACCATGGGATTTCAGCCACTTGTTTTCTTTTTTTTTTTCTTTTTTTCTTTTTTTTTTTTTTTTTAAGGTTTTATTTTTAAGTAATCTCTATACCCAAGGTGGGGCTTGAACCTACAACCCTGAGATCAAGAGTCACATGCTCTGCTGACTGAGCCAGCCAGGTGCCCCTGGGCTACTTTTTTTTTTTTTTTTGGTTATTTATTTTTGAGAGAGAGAGAGCGCGAGCGCGTGCACGCGCACAAAAGTGGGGGAGGGGCAGAGAGAGAGGGAGACAGACTCCGAAGCAGGCTCCAGGCTCTGAGCTGTCAGCACAGAGCCTGACATAGGGCTCGAAGTCACAGACCGTGAGATCATGACCTGAGCTGAAGTCGGCCGCTTAACTGACTGAGCCACCCAGGCGCCCCTGTTTTTGTTTATTTTTGAAAGAGAGAGTGCAAGTGGAAGAGGGGCAGAGAGAGAGGGAGATACATAATCCAAAGCAGGCTCCAGGCTCCAAGCTGTCAGCACAGAGGCCCATGTGGGGCTCGAACTCACGAACCACAAGATCATGACCCTAGCTGGAGTTGAATGCCCAACCGATTAAGCCACCCAGACTACTTTTTAATGTAACTTTTCCCTTCAGGGCCTGCTTGGGCCTGATAGGCTATGTACTATGTCCATTTGATGATAGAGTATTGCTGTGCATATCCATCTTTATGGCTTGGTGGATCAGATAACACCCAGTTTATGATAGGTATCTTAGGTCCTGTGGTAACTTGGGGTCCCATGGTTAAATGTTCAGTTTCTGTTGAGGACCAGTAGCAGGTCAAGAGCAGTTTTTCAAAAAAGAGAGTAGTTATCTATAGATGATGGCAGGGCCTTGCTCCAAATCCTAAAGATCTATGGCTGTAATTCACCGAAAAGGGCCTGCCAAAAGTTCTAAATAGCAGCCCTATCTGTTACTGACACTTCAAGAACCAATGGATCTGTTGGCTTTTATGGCCCAAGTGGCAGAATAGCTTGCACAGCGGCCTGGGCCTGTTACACATCCTTTCTTGTCACTCAAAACCAGCACTTTTTTGGGTCACCCAGTAAATGGGCCAGAATAACACACACCCTAGTAAGGAATATGTTGCCTCCAAGTCCCACTGGGTACATCTCATGCATCCTTCTTAGTTGTATGAAGCCCAGAGACAAAAAACCTATCCATCACCTCAGTAAGGATATTTCAACATATCCCATACCACTGGACTACTAGAATTTCACTGAAGTAGAATTTTGTATTTTCCACCCAGTGATATATAAATGTCTTACCAGTAAGTCTAGAGTATTTGCTACATCTTGTTCAGTTTGTCTAATCACCATAATATTATCAATGCAAGGTGATCAAGATCTGTGCAGAGTAAATTATGACGTAGAGCTACCGAATCAATATAGCCCTGAGGTAAGACAGTAAAAGTGTATCGCTGGCATTGCCAGCTGAAAGCAAACTGCTTATGGACAGGTATGAAGAAAAAGGAATTTGCCAGATCCATAGCTGCATACCAGGCACTAGGGAATGTGTAATAATTTGCTCAAGCAATGAAACCACGTCTGGTACAGAAGCTACAGTTGGATTTGCCACCTGGTTAAACATAGCAATCTGCTGTCATTTTCCAAGACCCATCAACCTTCTGTATAGGCCAAATACATATGAATGGAGATACGGTGGAAATCACCACCCCTGCATCATTCAAATCCTTGCCTTGGTAGCACCAATCCCTGCAGCCCCTCTGAGGATTTAGTATTGCTTTTGGTTTAATTTTTTTTGAGGTAGAAGCAATTCTAATGGTGTCCACTAGGCCTTATCCTCTATAATAACCCTCACACCACAGGTCAGGGAATCAGTGTGGGGATTCTGTGAGCTGCTAAGTATGTCATTCCAATGATGCATTCTCAACCTGGGAAAATAACCATAGAATGAGTTCAAGGACCCACTAGACCCATGTGAGATGAACTTGAACCTGACCTCCATAAGCCCCTACTCTTTTTTTAAAAAAAAATTTTTTTTTCACGTTTATTTTTTTGTGTGAGAGAGAGAGAGACAGTGTGAGTGGCGGAGGTGCAGAGAGAGGCAGACACAGAATCAGGAGCAGGCTGTAGGCTCTGAGCTGTCTGCACAGAGTCCGACATGGGGCTCGAACCCACGAACTGTGAGATCATGGCCTGAGCTGAAGTTGGATGCTTAACCGACTGAGCCACCAGGCGCCCCAAGCCCCTACTCTTGACTACTGGGCTACAGTGATGTTTTGGGTCTCCTGGAATTAGCGTCAGGTTATAGCCCACATCCAGTAGTTCCTGAAAGGTCTGACATTATTTCCTTTTCTCCAGTATACAGTTACCCTGGTAAAAGGCAATACATACATAGGTCCCTTTGGAGAAGGCTGAGAGAAAGATTAACAGTATACATTTTCAGTAATGTACTGCGGTCCTCCCTCATGGGGACTTGGCCTCTTTATTCAAAGACTTCTGAGTCTGGGGCCCCTGGGTGGCTCAGTTGGTTAAAGTGTCTGACTCTTGGTTTCAGTTCAGATCATGATCTCACAGTTTATGAGATCAAGCACCACGTGGGGCCCTGTGCTGGCAGTGCTGAGCCTGCTTGGTATTCTCTCTGCCCCTCCCCAACTCACACACACGTTTTGTCTCTCTCAAAATAAATAAAACTTTAAAAAACTTAAAAAAAAATTCTGAGTCTGCAGTCTGGTTCAAGTCTGGGAATTGACTTAAGGGCTTTTTTATTATTTGAATTAGGCTTTTGTTCACTTGACCTAGAAATTTTGTGCTTATGTAGATTAAGAATTTGGTTGGCTTCCTGTCTGTTTTACTTTCAAGGAACACCATAATCAACATCAAAGATCTAAGTGATTCAGACTATTCAGATTGCTGCTTTGAGTCTGCTGTCCATTACAGTAACCATGTCCACCTTGCCTTTTGTAGTTGATTGACTCTTGGCCCCTGCTACCCTGGAGTCTAATTATACTCATTGTATTTAGGTTAATTGACTACAGTTTCTACAGTGAGGTTTGGCCCACAGAGATGGGTGGTCACAGAGCACTCCACAGATGCCAGGATTCCCTTCACAAATTTATTCCTCACAGTATTGCTGAAAAGTATGTCTTCTGGACCTTCCCAATGTGGGGAAGTAGGTCTTGACAAACCTACTGGAACATTCTAATCTCCATAAGACTTTGAATCATTTCTTCTACATTAAACCAAGGCATGTGGGCATTTCCAGTTTGCTCCTGGTGGCTGGCTGCCTTTTAGTCCATTTTTCAGCTAACCAGCCAAAATGCTAGAGCCTTTTCCAGCTCCCTAAGCTGTGGCATTAAATGCAGAATCTCTGCTTAGTGAGCCCATGTCAATAAATTTGGCCTGATCAAACCATGTTTCTTCCACCGTTAGATCCACACACATGCCCATTCCCATACATGGTCCTCAGATTTTTGTCTATATAAGTTAGAAATCCAAGTATTTCTTTTAGACTGTAACATACTTCATCCTGGACCTGACACATTGTGCCTCACCTTTAGGGGCCAGTTGGGACTTCAGTCTAGTTATGGGTCTAGAAACACAGAGAGGTGGTAGGGATGGGTCCTGAGGAGAATCAGCATTGTCTTACATAGCAAGTGCCTCAGGGGAAACCATTATAGATTCATCAGGCAGTGCAGAATTAATCCCATCAGATGGAGGTAGAGAGGATGCTTCTACTGCGGGTGGGGAAACCTCTTCCACCAGTAAAGAAGACTGGTAAGAATTTAGAGGCCCAGTGTCTCCAGCTCCATCAGATCTTTCCACATCTCGCCATCCCAACCTGCAGGATCTCATTCTTCTTTCCCAATCAGTGCCCTCACTTTAACAGTAGCCGCCCTGTGACGCTGAGAGTTCAACTTGTGTTGTAATTCTACCACAAGATGAGGTTCTACATGGACTTTCAGCCATTTCAGCCCAGTGGCTACAGGAGGTAAGGATCTCCTTCAGGAACACCTAGAAGCTCTTAGGTCATTTACTGCACTAGAGCTGGGAATTTGAATCACTGAGCTCATCCTCTCTTTTTACCACTTTGTCCAGTGACATTAGGAGCAACCAGCCAATGTCATATTCATTAGTTTTCCAAAAAGGTTTGAAAGTATCACATACAGAGTCATTTAGCTCCTTGCTGCTTATAAGGGGATGATGAGGAATATCCAGTGCAGATATTTTGCATATCTCTATAAAATAGAGTTCATGCCATGGACTATCATTGCTCTTTACAACTGGAAACTTTAACTCTAATCAGATTAGAGAGCCAATTGCGGAAACCCTAGGACCATTTTAGAAAACTCATCCTTAAAATTCTCTTCCTCTGTAACCAGTCTTGGTACCAAAATCTGTATTGGTCAGATGTTTTCCAGAGAAAGAGAACCAATAGAATGAATACACACACACAAGTATATATAAATGGAGATTTATATATATAATGCAAATTTATCATGAGGAATTGGCTCATGCAATTATGGAGGCTGAGAAGTCTCGTGATCTGCTGTCTGCAGTCTGGAGACCCAGGAGAGCTGATGGTATAATTCAGTCTGAGTTGTAAGGCCTGAGAACCAGGGGAGCCCATGGTATAAATCCCAGTTCAAGGGCAGGAGGAAATGAGACAAGATGTCCCAGCTCAAGCAGGAAAAAAGGTACAAATTCCTCCTTCCTCTACCTTTTGTTGTATTTAGGCTCTCAGTGGTTTGGATGATTCCCACCTATATTGAGAGGGGCTATCTCCTCTACTGACTCCATGGATTCAAATGCTAATCTTACCCAGAAACACTTTTTTTTTTTTATATTTATTTTTTGAGAGAGCCCCAGTGGGGGAGGGGCAGAGAGAGGGGAACAGAGGATCTGAAGCAGGCTCCGCACTGACAGGCTGATAGCAGTGAGCCAGTGGGCTTGAACTCCCGAACCAGGAGATCATGACCTGAGCTGAAGTCAGACGCTCAACCAACTGAGCCACCCAGGTGCCCCTCACCCAGAAAACAGTCTTACAGACACACCCAGAAATAATGTGTGCATAATTTGGGCTCTCTATGGCCAGTCTAGCTGACACATAAAATTGACCATCACAGAGGGTGTAGAAAGGAAGAGGTGGGTATGAGACATTCAAGATAAAATTGCCTGAGATTGTTGAAAGGGTATGTGTTAAAAGGTAAGCAAAAGGAAGTACTGACCTTTTTCTGGTGACTGGAAGAAGAATGGTGCAATAAAAACAAGTAGAGATGTTCATTCATTTTGGTCAGCAAATACACCATACACCTCCTCTAGGCTTATTGGGAGTTCTAGGCAATTAAGACGGACAATTAAGACAGACAAATATAAAGTCTTGTGGAGTTAATATTCTTGGGGTGGGAGATCAGATAAGCAAATAAAGAAAATGTCCTACCCGAGGAATTAGTATTTCCCCAAGATTTGACGAAAGGGCTCGTGCAAATGTCTGATGGCAGAAACAAGTCTGATAATTCCCCTCCCTGACATGATCTTACCCTAGATCAGTGGTTTTCCAATTTACGAGTCCTTCAGATCACCCAGAGGGCTTGTTGAAACATAGGTTGCTGGGCCTAGACCTAGAATTTCTGAATCAGTAGGTCTGGGGTGAAGCCCAATAATTTTCATTTCTATGTGATGCTAATGTTGTTTGTCATCTTATCATCCTTGGCTTCTTGGCATTGTCTCTGCTTAAAAACAAAGTATTTGTCCTCAGCCAACAAGACCAGAAAAGTTAATATAGGAGTCTGAATAGACATTTGTGTAGAAGACAACAGTAGAAGACAATTAGAGATTAATATTTCTGAGAATGAAGAGTAGATGGCTGAGAACTGAACGTAAGCTGTTGGTGATAAGTAGCATTTGTTGAATATCTACCCTGTGCTAGGCACTGTTCTGATATTTATGTTACCTCATTTAATTTTCACAAGTCTGTGCAATAGGTCCTATTAGCCCATTTTACAGACAAGGGAACTAAAGCAAAGAACTGTTAACTTGTTCAAATTCACACTGCTGGTCAGTGGCAGAGACAGGATTTATTATCAGTGTGCTGTTAATCACAGGGTGTTCATCCCTCAGGGAAAACTTTTGAGAGGGGTGGGGGTTTAGGATGAAGTCGAATTGGCAAATGAAAAGAAGTCAGAGCCATTAGTGATGGGAGACTTTTAACAAGAATATTGAATCTCTTGGAAGTTAACATGTATGCTGGAAGGTTATGCTTTCTCAGTTATTTTAAAAATTAGAATAATTTTTCCACAGCATACTTTCACAAAAAGTTCTTGAAGAAAACTTGGACACATGAGTTTATATCAGATTGAATGGTTGCCATAAGGTATGGGAATTTCAGAGATATTTACCAAGCACCACTCATATATTAAATACTGGGGAGTTTGGGATATATCAGTGAACAAAACCAGGATGCCTGCCCTGGAATTTAATTTACACTGGAGTATGTGGAGTGAGACAGATGATAAATAATAAACATAACTAAATTATCTAGTATGTTTGGAGGTGACACAAGAACAAGAAAACATGGGGTAAGGAGGAATGGAAGGTGGGTTGTGAGGCAGTGTGGATTAAATAGTTTGGACTGGGCAGGCTAATTGAAATAGTGATATTTGAACAAGGACTTGAACATGGTAATCTTTTGAAAAGAGAAGAAATATTTTACATTGAGAATAGTACGTCAAAAAGGGTGTTTTGGTTTTGTTTTCTTTTTTGTGCACTAATTCAAATATGACTACATGTTTCTGTGTTGTTTTTTTTTTTAATTGCCTACTCCTTTGCTAAGCTTGCTTACAAAAAAAGCATTTCTTTGTTATGTGTTTATCCTTGGTTGCTGCTACTGACTGCTGTTTTCATTTTTAGCAACATGCTAGATGACTTCTTGTTACAGGGATGCTCTGATCAGTTTCCTTATTTTCACTCAGACCAGCAGAGGCCTTTGCAGTTGCAATCAATTCTCTTTTCATTTTGGTCAACAGTAAGCATTTGTTAACCAGTGTGCTAGCTGTATGCTAATATGTGTGTACATATTGCATAATATGAAGAGGTAAATGGGAGGACACAGGCTTGTTTACCTTTCATTTTTTGTAGAACATGACCTCAGATTCTCCCTTGCCCTCTTGTTTTATCTTTGAATGAAACATATTTTTCATTGTTTCTTAAACAGTAGTAGGTATGCCCTTACCATGGGGTCTTTGGGCTGTTTCTCCGCTAAGACCAGTCTTCCCTCTGATAATCTGCATGGCTTTCTCCTTCAATTTATTCAGCTCAAAACATCACGTTGCTAGAGGCCTGCTCTTCTAGTACCCTCAATGGAAGGGTGTACCCCCACCCCCATCACTGTATAGCCTAGTACCTTGCTTGAAGTTTCTACATAGCACTTATCAATCCTTGATGTTAAATATTTCTCTGGTCTTCTTGTTGGTCCATCTTCATTAACTTGGTGGTTTCTTGACCGTCTACATTGAGCAGTTTTTTTTTTGGCCATGTATCTGTCATATAATAACTTCAATAAATATTGATTTACTAAAGAATATATTTAATGTTGGCATATATTCGGCTTTGACTTGTTATCTCATATTCAGAGTTGAAATTTGACATCCATAAGTTTAAGATTCTTTAGCAATACTGACCATGTAGCTTGTCCTATGTTGGTAAACCTGTCAGCATTTATGGGGTGTAGCTAAACATAAAATAATGAAATTTTCATATGACTTCATTCTCATTACTGTGTGATCACTGATCCTATTTAAATAACTTGAGACCAGATTTGTCTGACCCAGTGAAGCATGACAAACACAAAAATGTGGATAAGCTAAAATACTTTTGCTTGGATCTGCTTAAATTAGATGGCTTAACATTTTCAAACATTTCTCATACTGAGCAGACTGCAAAATGAGTATTACTCTGGTAAAGCAGCTGGTACTCTCCTCAGTTAAACAGACATTAGACTAAGTTGATTTGCCCAGAGCCACTAAGGGTCTAGTGGAATAATGTCAAAATAAAAGTGTGAATGATTTGGAAGGATAGAGGATTTAAATAGAATGGTGCATTTAGTCAATCATTGGTTAATATCTTTGTATTACTTTCTTTTTAAACAAAAGCAAATCTCTGTGCCCCTCCCCTGCTTGTGCTCTTTCAAAATAAATAAATAAACTTTAAAAAAATTAAATAAGAGCTAGTCTAGTATATCAGCTAGTTAATCTTGATCTATTGTGTACCTTATTATGGTCAGCTTAGCATCATCTTCATAAAGTATACTTTGGAGTGAGTATGAATGTTATTCACACTTAACAGATATGTTTATCAGAAATTTTAAGATAGTAGGTTTGTAAATTAAGAAATTGTTTTTACCTGTTGTTTAAAAATAGGGTATATACCTTTTCTTTAATGTTCATTATAATTTCTTACTTTGCATTAATCATTGTTGTGAACCAGAAATCCAGAACATAAATTAGCTACTTGGAAGTTTATTTTTCTACTACAGACAATAACATTTTTATTAAGGAAAATTTTCAACCAAACACATTTAGAGAGAATGGTACAACAAACCCTACATATTCATAGCCAGCTTTAAAAACTTTAATACATGGTTAATCTTTTTTTTTACGTTTATTCATTAAAAACATTTTTTTAATGATTTATTTATTCTTGAGAGAGAGAGAGAGAGGCAGACAGAGCATGAGCAGGGAAGGAGCAGAGCGAGAGAGGGACACGGAATCCAAAGCAGGCTCTAGGCTCTGAGCTGTCAGCGCAGAGCCCGACGGGACTCGAACTCACAAGCCTTGAGATCATGACCTGAGCCGAAGTCCGATGCTCAACTGACTGAGCCACCCAGGCGCCCCTATTTATTCATTTTTAGGGAGAGGGAGAGAGAGAGAGAGAGAGAGAGAGAGAGAGAGAGGGGAGAGAGAGAGAGAGAGAGAGAGAGAGAGAATCCCAAGTTAATATCGTGGAGCTCGACATGGTACAAGGCTCAAACCTACGAATTGAGAGATGGTAACCTGAGCCGAAACCAAGAGTCAACCGCTTAAATGACTGGGCCACCCAGGTGCCCCCCTGCATGGTTAATTTTGTTTCATATATACCTCCAACTACTTTCTCTCCCTACTTTTATTTGTTTTGTATTTTTTCAAAGTAAATTTCAGGACATGTATGTATCTCTTTCAACCATAGTGTGTCTCTGAAAGATAAAGGTTTAAAAAATTTTTTTAACATAACTTCACTATATAGGATATTTTAAGCCAGTCTATTTGGTCAGTGGGCTTATAAATTTCTGGAAATTTCCTTAAGAAAGCAGAAGTAGTGAGCTTATAGATGATTTCTGATTAATTTATATTAAAATTTCTAGAGAACAAAAAAACAGCATACTGAGTATCAAGGTGAATAACTTTGGATTTTGACTCACCTGGGAATCTTTTTTCTGCTCCAAAACATTATTAGGTTCTTATATTAAACCAAAGGTGTATAAATGTCTAGAAATCTAGTGTATAAATGTGAATTGCCATGATGAATGTATATTAGACAGACTTGACTTACCTAATGCCAGAAATCCTAGATCACATGAATAATAGTGAACAAAATTGTGACACAGTAAAAATTCAGCTGTACTAGTTTCTCATAAAAGGAAGAAGTTTAATTTGGTAAGGGAACTGGGCCACAAGATACAATGAAGAAGCTAAAATAAAAAAACATTTCATAGCACCTATACAATTGAATTATGGAAATTTGAACTCTGTTATGTGTTATGAGAAATAATCAACTATATAGTAGTTCATTTTTAATAATTTCTTTAGAGCCTGAAATGAAAGATAATCATGAAAACCCACATGACCATTTTTGTCTACTTCTTAAATGAGTATGTTAATGTCTGGAAATTACAGGTAGTTAATACATTGCAACAATTTGAATTACAAATTAATTGGCTTTGACAGATGTATTTGGGTTTTTTCCCTTGGGTTTTTTTAAATTAAAAAAAAATTTAATTCAAGTATAGTTGACCTATATTATTATATGAGTTTCAGGTGTACAACATAGTGATTTGACAATTACGTACATTATGAGATGTTCACCATGATAAGTATAGTTACCATCTGTCCCTATACAAAGTTATTGTAGTATTATTGAGTGTATTCCCTATGCTATTTTGGTCATCACTGTGGTGTATTTATTTATAACTGGAAGTTTGTACCTATTTAATCCTCTTCACCTATTTCACCCCTTCCCCTTTGGCAACTACCAATTCTCTGTGTTTATGAACCTGTTTCTGTTTTGTGTTTGTTTTGTTTTTAGATGCCACATATAAGTAAAATATGGTATCTGTCTGACTTCTTTCACTTAGTATCCATGTTGTTGCAAATGGGAAGATATTCTTTTTTATGGCTGAATACCACATCTTTTTCCATTCATCTGTGGATGGACACTTAGGTTACTTCCATATCTTGGCTGTTGTAAATAATACTGCAGTAAACATAGGGGTGCATATATCTTTTCTAATTAGTGTTTTAGTTTTCTTTGGGTAAATACCTGGAAGTAGAATTACTAGATTGTATGACATTTCTTGTCATAGATTGTCATTACTAGACTAGACTAGTAATTGTCATACTAGATTGTATGATATTTTAAATTTCTTGAAGAACCTCCTCCATGTGGCTGCACCAGT
Source organism: Puma concolor (assembly GCF_028749965.1). Lineage (NCBI taxonomy): Eukaryota > Metazoa > Chordata > Mammalia > Carnivora > Felidae > Puma > Puma concolor. The sequence goes on along the minus strand of NC_141676.1, from coordinate 28,711,347 downwards.
TTTCATTCCTACCAGTCGCACATGAGGGTTCCCTTTCTCCACATCCTCACCATTAGTTATTTCTTGTCTTTTTAATTCTAGCCATTCTGACTCGTATGAGGTGATAATCTCATTGTGATTTTGGTATGCATTTCCCTGATGATTAGTGATGTCGAGCATCTTTTCATGTGTCTGTTGTCCGTTTATATGTCTTCTTTGGGAAAATGTTAAGATCCTCTGTTCATTTTCTGATTGGATTGTTTGGTTTTTTGGTGTTAGGTTGTATGAGTTCTTTATACATTTTGGGTATTAACCCCTTATTGGAGATATCATTTGCAAATATCTTCTTCCAGTCAGTAGGTTGCCTTTTCATTTTGTTGATGGTTTCCTTTGCTGTGCAAAAGCTTATTGGCTTGATATAGTCCCAGTTGCTTATTTTTGCTTTTGTTTTCTTACTTAAGGAGACAGATCCAGAAAAATATTGCTAAGGCTGATGTCAAAAAGTTTACTGTCTTTGTTTTCTTTCAGTTTTATGGATTCAGATCTTAATATTTATTTAATCTATTTTGAGTTTATTTTTATGTACGGCCTAAGAAAGTGGTCCAGTTTCATTCTTTTGCATGTAGCTGTACAGATGTATTTCTTCTAAAAGAAAAGTGCTCTAGAAAAATACTGGAGGTGGGAAAAGTTGGATCTGAAAATTTTGTCTTTGTTGAAAGGAAAGGTCAGTAATGCAGGTGATGACAGAGATAAAAAAGGAAGATGATGAAATGGAATTTTGGAATTGTGTCCAATCCAGGCCTTGGTGTCTCTTGTTATGAATATAGCCAAGCATATGCCACATCACCATCACATTTCATTTATTTCCTGACAGAACAACAGACGGAAACTCTTCATAGCCTTGACTTTGGCATCGTTTTTCTTGGGCATCTGTTACAAATGCCAAAATCTGTCTCTCTGTGTGAATAGTGTTTGGAACTGATAGACTGATTAGTGAATATGCTCTACCACTCCACCTAGGCAGGAAATACCATACCTTTCACCTTCTTAGTGAAAACAAAAACACCTTTTAGCCGACTTTATTTAGTATTATCGTTTGTATAAAACGAAGCAGGATTGTTTTGGTAAAGATCATTAAAGATGTATATAACAGCGAAAACAAATTTACTTATTTCAAGAAATCATACTTGATTTGACAATAACTTGGTACAAAGTACCAATTGCACTTCCTTTACACCAATTATCAGTTAAGGGCCCTGCCTAAAACATAATTTTGTTCCTTTCATTCATCTGAGGCCTCATATTAATGAGGCCCAGTTTATAGTTGGAGGGCAGGGTTAAGGAACCAAAATAAGGATAATGAGATTTTGAATGAGTTGCAGCAGTGTGAAGCCACTTTTAGGCCCATGAAGGGGCAGGGCAACAAGTTATTGGAGTCCAGACTTAGCTGTAATTGTAGAGGGATGCGGCTTGGCTGGAACCATGGTTGTGATGGAGGGAATGAACAAATAATACTCAGACTTCTGGGGCGCCTGGGTGGCTCAGTAGGTTAAGCATCTGACTCTCAGTTTCAGCTCAGGTCATGATCTCATGGTTCTTGAGTTTGAGCCCTGTGTTGGGCTCTGCACTGACAGCATGGAGCTTGCTTGGGATTCTCTCTCTTCCTCTCTTTCTGCCCCTCCCCAACTTGTACTGTGTCTGTCTCTCTCAAAATAAATAAATAAACTTAAAATTAAAACAAAAATAATACTCAGACTCCTTTCATTTGCCCTCTGATGTTCTGCAGAACATACTTCTAATGGCCCCGAATGAACCAAGGTGATGCAATGAATAGGAGTTACTTGTGCAAATGAGCAAATGAGGGGTGCCTGGGTGGCTCGGTCGGTTAAGCATACAACTCTTGATTTCAACTCATGAGCTCGCAGCTTGTGGGTTCAAGCCCCACATTGGGCTCTCCCACGCTGATGGTGCAGAGCCTGCTTGGGATTCTCTCTGTCTCCCCCTCTGCCTCTGTCTCTCTCTCAAAAATAAATAAATAAACTTAAAAAATTTTTTTTAATGAGCAAATGAAGGCTCGGAGAAGCTGTAAATACATTGCTCAAGGTCCCCTTAGAGATAGTGAATCTAAGCCATTTGACTCTTCCAGCCCTTTTTTAAAAAAAGTTTTTCTTAGTTTATTTTGAGAGAAAGCACGAGTAGGGAAGGGGCAGAGAGAGAATTCCAAGCAGGCTCTGCACTATCAGCATGGAGCCTCATGTGGGGCTTGAACCCACAAACCACGAGATCGTGATCTGAGCTGAAATCATGAGTCAGACACTAAATGGACTGAGCCGCCCAGATGCCCTAGCCCCCCCCCCTTTTTTTAAATTAACAGCTTTATTGAGATTTAATTTACTCACCATGAATTTCTCCTATATTAAGTGTACAGTGATTTTTAGTATATTTACATCACTACAGTGTCATAACAATCTAATCTTCAAACCTTTTCATTACCCCAAAAAGAAACCTTGTGCCCATTTGTAATCACTTCCCATTTTCACCCCTATCTAGCCCTTGGTAACCATTAATACCATTTTCTGTCTCTTTAGATTTGCCTTTTCTGGGCATTTCATATAAATGGAATAATAAAATGCATGTTCCTTTGTTTCTGGATTTTTTGACTAAGCATACTGTTTTAGAGATTCATCCATGTTGTAGCATATATCAATCAGTACTATAAGTACTTACAGCAGAGTAGTTATTCCATTGCATAGACATAGCTCATTTTGTTTATCCGTTCAGTAGTTGTTGTATATATGGGTTGTTTTCACTTTTTGACTCTTGTGAATAATGCTGCTGTGAACATTTGCATGAAAGTATTTGAACATATGTTTTGTTTTCCACCTAGGAGTGGAATTGTTGGGTCTTCTGGATATTCTGTGTTGAACATTCTGAAAAACTGCTAAATTGTTTTCTAAGGTGGCTATACAATTTTACATTCCCACCAGCAATGTATAGGGGTCTGTTTCTCCACATTCTTGTCAATATTTGTGATTATCCTTTTAATTATAACCAATGATACCCTGGAAAGTTCATCATTTTTAACCCATAGATTTGTCTCTTCTATGATTTTCTACAAAGTTGAGTACAAAGGAAAGGATTATGTTTTCTCATCAACAACTCTGTTATTTTCATTGTTTTTTACAACTAAAGGACATTACAATGGAATTATTCAGCAGTTCATAGCCAAATTCATTAAACTCTTCATCCCTTAACATTAATTTTTAAAGCAACTTTTAGTGAAACTTGGAGCTATTTGGGAAGAAATGTGTATATGAGGGTAGGAGTTGACACTGAAAGGTGTATTTGATTTTAGGATTCCCTTTGCTTTCAATTTTAGTTTGAGAACTGAGGGAGTTTTGAAGCAGCAGCCAGTGTTACCTTGTAAAAATGTATTTAGGTACTCTCATTCCATTGCACTTGGAATAAAATCCAAACTTTACCATGCCCACAAGGCTTTTACATGGCCGCCTGTTAACCCTCCAGGTAAATAAGGCTCCTGCTACAGTCCCCTTCCCTCAGTACACTCAAAGCATGTTAGTCTTCTTTCAGCTTCTCTATAATAGCAAACTCTTACCTACTTCAGGCCTTTGCATAACTTTTCTCTTCTCTTCCTCTGGTTTGGCACAGGAATAGTTTAATATTGTGGAGACTTTTTCCTGATCACTATATCCTCCAAAAGCAGTATCCCCATAGCTTCTGTCCTCAGCCTGTTTCTCATGTAAGACACTCTTGGGCATTTTCACCCACTTTCATGACTTAAAAAATACCCAACTGGTAATGATTCCCAATTTTTTATTTTCATCTCGGATTTCTTTGCTGGGTCTTAAATGGGAATGTTCATTAGTCTGCTTTAAAAAAAATTTTTTTTTATGTTTATTTTATGTTTGAGAGGGACAGAGCACAAGTGGGGGAGGGGCAGAGAGATAGGAAGACTCAGGATCCAAAGCAGGCCCCGGCCTCTGAGCTGTCAGCACAGAGCCCAACATGGGGCTTGAACTCACGAACCATGGGATCATGACCTGAGCTGAAGTTGGTGCTAAACCACTGAGCTATCCAGGCACCCCTCATTAGTCCACTTTTGATTATTCCTCATTCTATCTCTTAAGAACAAACACCTCACCTCAAACTTAATGCATCCAGAATTGAACTCTTCCAGTTGGATTTGTTCAGCCTTATGGGTGGTTCACTATCATTCATGATTCCTCTGACTTTTCCCACAAATCTTTGTTGGCCAAACCTTGTCAGTTCTGTTTGTTTTTAAGAGTTCTCAAATGTCTATCTGCGGCCACTGTTCTGTCTTTACAGCCTTTTACTTGGATTTCTGCAGTAGAATCTTGGCTTTCCTGCTTTCAGGCTTTCTCTGTCCTTTTTGTTTGTTTGTTTGCTTGCTTGTTTATTTTGAGAGAGAGCATATGCTGGAGAGGGGCAGTAAGAGGGAGAGAGAGAATCCCAAGCAGGCTCTTCACTGGCAGTGCCCACACTGGGCTCAATCTCACAAACTGTGAGATCATCACTTGAGCATCCAAGAATTGGACACTTAACTGATTGAGCCATCCAGGTGCCCCACAGGCTTCCTCTGTTCTTCACACTGCTTATCAGATCGTCTTTCTAACACAGTGATTCTTACTGCTAGTACATGGCAGAATTGCTTTAAGAGTTTTTCAAAGTGACTTACAGAGTCCTGTCTCAGAACTATTAATAAATAACTTCTGGAAGTGAGAACTGGAAAGGTATATTTTGGAGGAAAAACAACAAGAACAACAACAACTACCAGATGATGCTAATGGGCACCCCTGGTTAAAAACCACTCTTTTAAAATACAAATTTAATTGTTTAACTCTGATTAAAATTCTTTAGAGGCTTTTGATTCCCTTGAAGGTAAAATATGAGATCCTGGGGTGCCTGGGTTCCCAGGGTCACCCTGGGCTCCATGCTGAGTGTGGAGCCTGCTTGGAATTCTCTCCCTCTGCCTCTGTCCCTCACCCGCTCCCTCCCTTCCTCTCTCTCTCTCTCTCTCTCTCTAAAAGTAAAAGTAAAAATAAATAAAAAACTTAATTTTCTTTGTTAAACAGATTAAAATTAAGTTTAGGGAAAGAATGTTCAGACCTAAGGTAGAGAGTGGTAACTGAATAATCTTTTGGCTCATTTTAATTTTTAGGAAAATGTCATTTTTTTAAAATTTGGCATTTAAAGTGACAACAGCTGAAGGAAGATGATACTTCCCTTGCAAAATTCTGATCCTTCTTATCTTCCACAATGAGTCCACCCTACTTTGAGTGTGTGGAGAAGGGATAGAAGATTGAAGTTTATGCTCGGCTGGGAATATGAAGATTAAAACAACTGCATCTCTTATCTCTTGGCTCCTTCCTCTTCTCTAGGCCTTAGCTCCTGTAATTTTTCGATTATATATGGGGATAGTATAAATTCTCTGTCTTTATCCGTACCACCCATCCAGACCTGGGGGCTAGGAGGACTATACCAGGGTAAGTCCGATATTAAATAAATGTATATTTATTCAAAGGAAATCTTTTATTGGTTCAAATATGGGAATTTGTTGACCATGTTTTGAGACATATTTTTTTACCAAGATAATTTTTTTTAATCTGGCTTTTGTTGGGGCTCCTCGCTGGCTCAGTCAGTAGAGCATGTGACTCTTAATCTTGGAATCATGAGTTCGAGCCCCACATTGGGTGTAGAGATTACTAAAAAAACTTAAACACAGATTTAAAAAAATAAGTGATGTCAACAAACCAGTGACTATCAGATTATTGTCAGGGTTAAAATCTTTCAACTTTGGCCAATGAATGCTCATTCATGTTTTTTATTATTAAAGAATTTCAAATTATATTCAAAATGAGTAGCAAAAGAATAAAGTTGGACTCCTACCTTATAGTATGTACAAATATTAATTCAAAATGCACTGTAGACCTAAATGGAAAAATTAAAACTGTAAAACTCTTAGAGGAAACATAGGAATAAATCTTTAGGACCTTGGTTAAGTAATTGTTTCTCAGATATGCCATCAAAAACACAAGTGACAAAAAAAATCTGTTGAACTGCATCTAATTTTATTTATTTAATTATTTTTAATTTTTTTAATGTTTATTTAATTTTGAGAGAGACAGAGCAGAAGTGGGAGAGGGTCAGAGAGAGAGAGGGAGACACAGAATCCAAAGCAGGCTCCGGACTCCGAGCTGTCAGCACAGAACCCAACATATGGCTTGAGCCCAAGAACTGTGAGATCATGACCGCAGCCAAAATTGGATGCTTAACCGACTGAGCCACCCAGGTGCTCTTACCTGCATCTAATTTTAAACTTAAATTTTAAGGGGCACCTGGGTGGCTCAGTTGGTTAAGCATCCAACTTAGGCTTAGGTCATGATCTTGCATTTGTGGGTTTGAGCCCTGCGTCGTCCAGCTTGCTGCTGTCAGTGCAGAGCCTGCTTCATATCTTCTGTCAGTCTCTTTCCCCCTCCCCTGCTTGTGCCCTCTCTCTCAAAAATAAATAAAACATTAAAAAAAAAAAAAAAAAACAAGGTTGAACTGAATTGTTGGATGGTCACCCAGTTGGTGTCCAGAGAGTTGGAGAAGTGGTTGTTGGTGTAGGAAAAAAAACAAAAAACAAAAAACAAACAAACTCAAACTTTAAAACTTTTGGGCTTCAAGGGCACCTGGCTGACTTAGTCGGTGGAGCATACGACTCTTGATCTTGAAGTTGTAAGTTTGACCCCATGTTAGGTGTGGAGATTACTTTAAAAAATCTAAAAAATAAAATAAAATAAATAAAATAAAATAAAATAAAATAAAATAAAATAAAATAAAATAAAAAAATAAAATATAAAATAATAAAATAAAAATTAAAAAAAACAAACAAAAAAACTTTCAGGCTGCAAATTACACCATCAAGAAAGTAAAAAGATAACTTACAGAATGGGAAACAATATTTAAATATCATGTATTTGTCAGGTACTTGTATCCAGAGTGTACAAGGAATTCTTCTTACACCTTGATTTAAAAAACAACAACAACCCAATTTTAAAGTGGGCAAAGGATTGGAATAGACATTTGTTCAAAGAAGAAATACAGATGGTCAGGAAGCATAAAGATGTTCAACATCATTAGGTAAATGCAAATCAAAACCACAATGAGATACTATTTTATACCTACTAGGATAGCTATTATAATAAAAACACAGGCTGTAAGAAGTGTCAGCAAAGATGTTGAGAAATTGTAACCCTTAACCATTGCTGGTTGGAATGTAAAATGGTACCACTATTTTGGTTGGCCATTCCTCAAAATGTTTAACATATTTGAGTTGCAATATGACTCAAAAATTCAACTCCTAGGTATACACCCAAGAGAAAAACATACATCCACACAAAAACTTGTACATGAATGTTCCTAGGAGCATGATTCATAATAGCCAAACAGTGGAAACACCCTAAATGTCCATCAACTGTTAAGTGGCTAAATAAAATGTGTATCTATAAAATGAGATATTATTCAGCCATAAAATGAAGTGAAGTACTGATATATAGATGTTGTAACATGGGATGAACTGTGGAAACATTGTGTTAAGTGAAAAAAGCTAGTTGCAAAAGGCCAGGTATAGTATGATTCCATTTTTGTGAAATACTTTGAGTAGGGCAAATCCATAGAGACAAAAGTAGATCAGTGGTTGCCTGGGGCTGGGTGCCAGGGGATATGTGGAATGATAATGGGTACAGGTTTATTTTTGAGGCAGTGAAAATATTCTAAAGTTAGATTATGGTTCTGGTTGCACAACTCTGAATATTCTTAAAAAGCACTGATTTGTACACTTTAAAAGGATGACCTTTATGGTATGTGAATTACATATCAATAAAGCTATAATTAAAAAACATCTAGAACAACATAACAAAAATGAGATACTTAGGGATAAATTTAACAAAATACTGGGGTGCCTGAGTGGCTCAGTCAGTTAAGCATCCAGTTCTTGATATCGGCTCAGGTCATGATATCCTGGTTCGTTAGTTCAACCCCCATGTTGGGCTCTGCACTGACAGCCCAGAGCCTGCTTGGAATTTTCGCTCCCTCTCTTTCTGCTCCTATCACACTCATGTGCGCATGCTCTTTCTCTCAAAATAAATACACTTTAAAAAGAAACACTTTCTCTCAAATACACTTAAAAAAGAAACTTTTAAAAAATTTAACAAAATACTTACAAGAATTATGCACTAAACACTACAGAAGACTGCAGAGAAATTAAAGACCTAAATAAATAGATATACTCCTGGATTAGAGTCCTCAGTATTTCTAAGGTGGTAGTTTTTCTGAAAGTCATATATAGATTCAGTACAATGTTTTTTGTAGAAGTTGACAAGCTGACTCAAAAACTTATATGGGAATACCTGGCATACCCAAAATAGTTGTGAAAAAGAACAAAATTGGAAGATTTGTCCAACCTGAATGAATCATTTACCAGGCTGTGTTTTATTGGCCTAAGAACAGACATATTGATGTAACAGAATAGATAAGAATAGAACCACAAATATATGGCTAGTTTTTTTAAAGAAGAGATGCCAAAGCGATTCAACGGGTAAAGAATAATTTTTTTCAATATATAGTACTGGGATAATTGCATATCCAAATTTTTAAAAAAATGAATCTCAAGCCTTAACCTCACACCATGTACAAAAAATTAACTCCAAATGAATCAGATTTAAATGGAAAAAGTAATACCATAAAACTTCAGAAGGAAACAAACCTTCCTTCAAGAGGAAAAAGGAGAAAATCTTTGAGATAGTGGATTAGGCAAAGATCTCTTAGCAACAATAGCAAAAATACAATTCATAGGGGCATATGGCTGACTCAGTCAGTGGAGCATGTGACTTTTGATCTCAGTGTTGTGAGTTTGAGCCCCACGCTGGGTGTAGAGATTACTTAAAAATAAAATCCTAAAAAAATTCATTTAAAAATGGTTCTCTTCTTCTAACTACATTATTATGAGGATGGATGAAAGCCACAGAGTGGGAGAAATTATTTTCAAAATGTATATCTCACCAAGGATTTGATGATATCGGGCAAAAGATTTGAGTAGGTATTTTACCAAAGATTTCTGCATGTTAGATGAGCAAATGATGCTAAACATTGTTAGTAAGGAAATGCAAATTAAAATCACAGTGAGGTACTATTGCACACCAATTAGAATGGCTAAACTTTGTTTTTATATTTAAAAAAATTTTTAAGTTTATTTACTTTTGAGCGAGAGAGAGAGAACAGGGTAGGGGCAGAGAGAGAGGGAGACAGAGGATCCCAAGCAGGCTCCATGCTGTCAGCACAGAGCCTGACGTGGCACTTGAATTCATGAATCCCGTGAGCTCATGACCTGAGCTGAAACCAAGAGTCAGACGCCTAACTGACTGAGCCACCCAGGCGCCCCTAGAATGGCTAAAATTTTTAAAAAGAAAAGAAGCAACTTACAAATTGGTAATACTTAGTGCCAGTGAGGATGCAGAGCCATAGACCAGACATACAGTACTAGGGATATGAGAAAAAGGATAGCTACTTTGGAAAACAAGCAGTTTCTCTAAAGTTCAACATTACCTTATTACCATACCAGCCATCCCCCTCCTATATGTTTAGTCAAGTGAAATGAAAACTTGTGTTCACACAGAAACATACACAGGTGTATGACAACTTTATTCATAACTGCCAAAAACAGGAAGGAACCGGAAGGTCCTTAAAGTGATAAATGGATTTAAAACAAGCACTAACCTCTGATGCATCCACATAATGGAATGCACCTCAGCTATAAAATGTAATGAATTACTGGTATAAATAAAAACATGGATGAATCTCAGAGGCATTAAGCTGACTGAAAGTAGCCAGACACAAAAGGCTACACAACATGTTAAATTACTCTATTCATTTGACATTTTGGGCAAGGGAAAACTATAAGAACAGAGAATAGATCCTTGGGAGATGGTGGGAGGATCTAACCATAGTTGGGCATGGGGGAATCTTTTATAATGCTGGGACTGTTCTCTCCCTTAGTTTTTGCAGTATTTACATATTTTTTCAAACTCACCTGTACACTAGAAAGGGTGAATTTTATTGTATGCAAATTATGCCTTAATTTTTGAAGAAATTTAGAAAATGAACCTTTACCCTTACCTTACAAAATTTATCTCAAAATGATTTCATACACTTAAATATAAAAGCTAATACTTAAAAAAAAAAAAAAGCTAACACTTTAAAACTTAAAGAAAATATAGGTGAATATATTAGTGACAGGATACTAAAAGCACTGACTTTATAGAAAAAAATATAATTCAGGTTGATCAAAAATTAAAACCTTGTTAGTCAAACTCAGAAGCAGAGAAAAGGAATGTGGTTGCCAGAGACTAGGGGAAGGGAGAATTGGGGAGTTGTTCAAAGAATATAGAGTTTCAGTTATTCAAGATGAATAAGCTCTAGAGCTCTGCTGTACAACATAGTTAATACTACTGTACTTCACACTTTGCTAAGTGGGTAGATGTGTTGTTAAGTGCTTTTACCACAAAACTGATGAAAACCTTTCACTGAAAGACACTAGAGGGCACCTGGGTGGCTCTGTTGGTTGAGCATCCGACTTCAACCCGGGTTGTGATCTCAGCAGTTCATGAGATCCAGCCCAGCATCAGGCTTACTGCTGTCAGTGCGGAGCCCTCTTCGGATCCTCTGCCCCTGCTCTCTCTGCCCCTACCCCGCTCATGCACATGCTCGCTCTCTCTCTCTCTCTCTCTCTCTCTCTCACAAACATTAAAAAAAGAAAGACACTAGAAAGTATAAAGGAGACCATCAGACTGGAAGAAAACATTCACAATACATATATCTGACAAAAAAGGTAGATCCAGAATATAAGAAAAGTGCTAACAACTTGAATTTTTTTAAAGGCAAAAATTCGGAATGAACTTTACAAGAGGAGCTGAAAGAATAGCCTGTTAGCATATAAAAAGATGCTCGTCATCATTTGTTATTAGGAAATGCAAATTATGCTGTGGTGAGATACCATTATACCTACTAGAATGACTAAAATTAAGACTGAAAATATCATGTAGTGAAAAGGTTGTAAAGTAAAAATGTGCGCCTGGGTGGCTCAGTCAGTTGAGCGTCCGGCTTCCGCTCAGGTCATGATCTCACGGTTTGTGAGTTCGAACCCCACGTCAGGCTCTGTGCTGACAGCTCAGAGCCTGGAGCCTGCTTCAGATTCTGTGTCTCTCTCTCTCTCTCTCTGCTCCCCCCCTGCTCGTGCTCTGTCTCTCTCTCAAAAATAAACATTAAAAAATTAAAAAAAAAAGTAAAAATGGAAATTTGATATATTACCTTACATGGTAATGTAAAGTAGTACATACCCCTACATTATGACCCTGTAATTCCACTCCTAGCTATTTAACTTAAGAGAAATGAAAACATACGTCCATGAAAGACATATACAAATGTTGATAGCAGGGGATATAGTCAATAATATTATAATCATGTTATAGGAGATAGGTGGCAACTACATGTATCATGGTTAGCATTCCATAATGTATATAATTGTTGAATCACTATGCTGTACACCTGACACTAATATAATATTATATGTCAACTGTACCTCAACTTTTAAGTCTACAGCCATATATTTAAAGTGTAAGGTGTTTACATTTTTGAAAAATATTATTAAAATATAAGTAAATATCATGTATGTACATGAGAGAAAAAGGGGGGAAGCTGATTTTTATTTTACAGAAGAATACTTTTATTTTTTTATTTTTTTTTTTAATTTTTTTTTCAACGTTTATTTATTTTTGGGACAGAGAGAGACAGAGCATGAATGGGCGAGGGGCAGAGAGAGAGGGAGACACAGAATCGGAAACAGGCTCCAGTCTCTGAGCCATCAGCCCAGAGCCCGACGCGGGGCTCGAAGTCACAGACCGCGAGATTGTGACCTGGCTGAAGTCGGACGCTTAACCGACTGCGCCACCCAGGCGCCCCAGAAGAATACTTTTAAATATTAAAGGAATGATGTAATTAGAAAACTACCATTTCCAATCTCCAAGGTGGTAACTTAATTAAAGATGGATGATGTCTGAAACCTTTGCTTTTGGGAATAAGGTATTTACAAAGTCTTAAATAACATCTCCCAATTGCATTTCAAAGGAGAAAAAATAACTGCATGGAGAGATCTGACATGTACCTTACCCACTTTAAGATTAGTATCACCAACAATGAGACAAACTGACATTATGTGTATCCTCATATGAGGCAATATGAAGTACAAAATATCATTTATGCACTTCTCATGAGGTATCCTTTAGAGTCAGAATTTGGGATAGTCTACATTCAGCTGACTTGTTTTCCTCAACAAGTCTATGTCATGAAACCAAGACAAAAGGGATCTGGGATTAGAGGCAGGGTAGAGGCATTGTTCTAAATTTAAAGAGAAATAGCCAAGTGTAATTCTCCTTTTTTAAAAAAAAAGTTTATTTTGAGAGAGAGTGTGCACATACATGTGAGTGTGAGCAGGTGAGGGGAAGAGGGAGAGGGAGAGGAAGAATCCCAAGCAGGCTCCGTGCTGTTAGCACAGAGCCTGACATGGGGCCTAACCTTATGAACCATGAGATCATGACCTGAGCTGAAACCAAGAGTCAGAGGCTTAACCCACTAAGCTGCCCAGACAGCCCAGCAAGTGTAATTCTTGAATTTTTCATTGGATCCTACATAGAAGAGCTTTAAAATCCCAAACATTTAGGCAACAATTGAGAAATTAGAATATGACCTGTATTACATACTGTTATTGACTCAAATTGTTAAGTTTCTTCAAGTCTAATAATGATAATTATAATGATAATTAGCTGTATAGGAGAATGACCGATTCCTAGGAGATACAGCTGAAGTATTTAAAGATGTAGTGTCCTTATGCAAGTTATTTTCAAGTGGTTTAGTAAAAAAAGAAAGGTTTAGTAAAGAAAAGTGTATATATGTAAAGAAAAGTGTGTGTGTGTGTGTGTGTGTGTGTGTGTGTGTGTGTGTGTGTGTAGAGAAAAATAAAGGTAACAAAATGTTCATGATTATTGAGTCTTAAGCAACAGGTGTATAATATTTTTATTGGACTTTCCATTCTTCTCTGGGTTTAAAATATTCAAAATAAATGTCAAGGGGATAAAAAATATCTTGTTCTGAATTACTCTCAAAATGTACAAGCTTGAAATTGTCTAGGTGAGTTATTTAATTATCAGTTTATTTGAATTATCTGATACTCCATAGAATGGTAGAATTAGAGGGATCTTAGATCATCTTCCCTACATACAGATGAAGAATTCAGTCTGACATTAAGTCTTTTATTCAAATGATACTGTAAGCAGGTGGTAGAGGTTGTATAATGAATTCAGCTGTCCTGTTTTCCAGGCTATTGCTCTTCCCACTGTACCATGTTATTTCTCTCCCAGTAAAACGAAGTAAAGTTAAATTAAGGAATATACTGTGTATCATTTTTCTTCCTAGTATATCTTCAACATATTTCCCCATTTTGACAGTATTGTCAGACCGTATTTGATCTATTAATCAAATCTATTGAATTTAGTCAGAGACTTTTGCTACTTTTGATAATTGCTCTCCTAGAAATTTTTTGATCATATGGTTTGAGCTGTGTTTTTGGTCACTTATTTTTATTATCCTCTAGTTTAAGCTATGAAGAAGGACATCCCTCACACTCTGAAACAGATCTCCTTCAGAGACAGACTTTTGCAGCCTCCCATCAGCTTCCTGGATATGCTGCCACACCTCAGCCAACTGGTAAAAATGCTCTTGTAAAATTAATCTGGCTACGTTTAGTGAATAAGAAGAAAAATCAGTTTTCATATTTTGGGTTATGAATGTGGGCAGAAAATAATGGAGCTGTGGGAAAAGTGAAAATGAAATTAAAAGCTTTGTCTTTTACTGATAGGGAATATCTGTATAATTAATTAATTGGGAGATCTTCCCAATCCTTGTAGATTTTTTTTTTAACTTTTTTCTACCTTTTTTTTTTTTTGAGAGACAGAGCACAAGCAGGGGAGGGGCAGAAAGAGGGGAAGACACAGAATCTGAAACAGGCCCCAGGTTCCGAGATGTCAGCACAGAGCCCAATGCAGGGCTATAACTCATGAGCTGTGAGATCATAACCTGAGCTTCTGAAGTTAGATGCTTAACCGACTGAGCCATCCAGGCACGCTGATTTTTGTAGATTTTATATTGTAACCATGCTTCGTCAAATTCACGTGTATTTGCTATTTCAAAATAAAACAGTTGAGGGTTGTAGAGGTTTTGGCCTTAAATTTCAGGGATTCTTTTTTATATATTTATTTTAAAACATTTGAGACAGTGCAAGAGTGCACGAGTGGGGGGAGGGGCAGAGAGAGAGGAGAGAGAGAATCCCAAACAGGCTTTGCGCTGTCAGCATGGAGCCCTATGCCAGGCTCAGTCTCACTAGCAAGGTCAAGACCTGAGCCAAAATCAAAGAGTCAGACGCTTAACCAACTGAGCCACCAAAGCACCCCCCTGTTTTTATTTTAAAAAGGACTCTCTGGGGCGCCTGGGTGGCACAGTTGGTTAAGTGTCCAACTTCAGCCAGGTCACGATCTCGCGGTCCGTGAGTTCGAGCCCCGCGTCAGGCTCTGGGCTGATGGCTCGGAGCCTGGAGCCTGTTTCCGATTCTGTGTCTCCCTCTCTCTCTGCCCCTCGCCCATTCATGCTCTGTCTCTCTCTGTCCCAAAAATAAATAAATGTTGAAAAAAAAAAAAAAAAAAAAAGGACTCTCTGGGGGCACCTGGGTGGCTCAGTTGAGCATTCAACTCTTGATTTCAGCTCAGGTCATGGTCCCAGAATCATGGGATCAAGCCCTGCGTCAGGTTCCAAGGGCTCCATACTGAGCATGGAGCCTGCTTGGGATTCTCTCTTTCCTCCTACCCCTGCTCCCAGGTGCACTCTGTCTCTCAAAAAAAATAGGTAAATAAATTAATTAAATATGAACAGAAATATACTTTTGTATTATTAAATATTTTACTTTGTGACATATTTTATCTTCAAACGTAGGTCTTTCTGGAATATTTGATACTAGTGTGAACAGTGCCAGCACTAACACTAAAGAATCTTCAGTGATGAATTTTCTCTCTGCTGTTGAATCCCGAACTGCTCAGGCTGCTTCTTCAGGAACTACTCTTTTACCACAATTCAGGGCTCCATCCTGGCAGACAGGTGATTCTTTGTTTTCACAATTTTTTTTTAAAGTTTATTTATTTATTTTCAGAGAAAGCATGAGTGGGGGAGGGGCAGAGAGAGACTCCCAAGGAACCATGAGATCATGGCCCAAGTCAGGATCAAGAGTCAGATGCTTAACCAGCTGAGGCATCCGGGCACTCCTGTTTTCAGAACTTACAAGTCCAGAAAAAATACTGATAAAAATTTTTATGGCCTTGTCATTATATAGTGTAGCTGAGAGTAATTACTGGTTTTCCGGTGAAGTTTAAAACCTGGAATTTTTCACAATTTTAAGTTGGACGAAACTCAGATTTATCACTTCGGTGAAAACTTAACAGATTGAAGAAGATAGATAATTATTGAAGATAAACCCTAGGTATAAAGTTCCTATCTGGCAGTTTATGTAGCTACTTGTCTACTTAATAAAAGCAAAAATTAAATTTTCTTTTATTTTTCCATTTCAGCTTTATTGAAGTATAATTGATACATAAAATTATAATATGTTTAAAGTGTACGTTGTGGTGATTCACCATACATTGTGAAAGAATTACCCCGCAGTGGATTAATTAACACATCTATCACCTCACATATTTATCTTTTTTGGTTTTTGGTGAACGATTAAATTCATTTATCTTAGTGACTTCAGGTTGAGTAGATGATATAGTAAAAAACAATCTTGAGACTGATTTCATCATTAGAGTTTAATGTAAAGTTATCCAGAGTTGAACAGATTAAATCACTATTTATTTAAAATTCTGAATTACTCTCAAAATGTACAAGCTTGAAATTTTCTAGGTAAGTTGTTTAAATCAGTTTATTTGAATTATCTGATATTCCATAGAATTAGAGGGGCCTTAGATTATCTTGTCTAGTCCTTTATTCATACAGATGAGGAATTTAGTCTGACATTAATTAAACTGTAGTGGACATTACAAGCTGATATTATATTTTCCCTGTTTATATATACATTCCATTTTTCACTTATTTCTCCCCCAAAATTATGTGTATGTTTTTACTTTTCTCAGGTGACAGGAAAGTTACGTGTTTTTTTTTTTAAAGGCTTTGTTTTAAATAATAAGAAATGTCATCTTATTATTTGAGGAGATGTTTTATTTTTTAAATGTTTATATTTTTTTGAGGGAGAGTGTGAGCGGGGGAGAGAGGGGGACAGAGGATCCCAAGCAGGCTCTGGGCTGATAGCAGTGAACCTGATGCAGGGCTAGAACTGAGAAACCTGTCATGACCCGAGCCAAAGTCAGATACTCAACCAACTGAGCCACCCAGGTGCCCCAAAGAGATATTTTTAAATAATAGCTATAGGAAATAATACTTTACTATTCTGATATAATTCCATTAATAGAGCTCCTCAATTTAGCAGTTTTTTTTTCTGCTTCCAAGGAGATAACTAATGTTTTAATGTGAAATAAAGGAGAATATTAAGAAACAAAGTAGCTTCTTCCTTTTTTGGTCCCTGGAATAATTGTACATTACACATAATCAGTTAGGCTTTCTATTCCAATTTCTATGATTATATTATTTTAAACACAAATATTAAATGTTTATTCTTTTAAGTATAACTAGATTACTTTCTGTCTTTGTAGTAGCAATATTTTTTGACATTTAATGGGAAGAAGTGAGAGAAAAAGGTTTTTGAAAGGGCCAGAGAATCTTTTTTTCCCCCTATTTTTCTAAAATAAACAACAAAATTTTAATGGAAGCTCACAAAAAACATGGAAACAATAAAAAAGTTATATGAAATGGAAAGTGATACTTCCTAACTACATTCCCACTTTTGTAGAGAAGAGTTAACAGTTCTTTGATATCTTTGTATATCAAAACATCTATATTCACGTACTCAGGGTTTGTAGCAATAGTATTAATAGGATATGCCATAATTATTTGATCATTCCCATGTTGGTATACATACGGGTTGTTTCTACTTCTTAACACACAATAACTATAAGAAAGTATCTTGTATAGATATCATTGTGTCCATGTATTGCTATATGATAAATTTCTAGAAGTAGAATTTTTAGATCACAAGAGTATACGTTTTCGCTTTACTATATGTGGCTAGGATGGTTTCTTGAAATGTTAATAATCTTATTGATAATACTTTATTAATTTCTGATCAGCCTTGTATAATAAGCACACATCTATTGTCATTGGAAGTTGTTCATAGAAAGCCAAAATTTGGAATCCAAGAGATTTTTAAAATTTATATATTTTGATAAAGGAAATTGCAGTGTTAACCTCACTGTATATTTTTAGATTTATTTATCATGTTAAATGTAGACAGTTTAGTTTTCATTTTAATGTTATGGACATTTTAGTTTGTTGCTATTGCATTGAGATTTCAGGATAAATTAATCACTAGAGATTGTGTACATTTTTACTGGTTTCTTAATTTTCAGATGGCATTATCTATAAACTCATTTCTATAACAATTATAGATATAAATTGCTAATACCTTTGTAACTTTGTTTTTGCTTTTAAGAAAGCTAGCTGTCTTGAAATGTAATTTTTTAAATTTACATGTAGAACTAGCTTCTCAGGCTTTTCAGTCTTAGAGAGATTTTTTTCCCCCGCCCCTTCACCCTTACAGAGATTATAATGGGTTATGGGTATGTAAGTCTCTACTGTAAAAACGTGTGCGTGTGTGTGTGTGTGTGTGTGTGTGTGTGTGTGTGTGTGTGTGCTGTGATTGCATAAAGTTCTTTATGTTTTCTCTTCACAGGTATGCATTCCTCAGCAGCAACTGAGCTGTTTGTTACTGGACCTTTGCCAACCACTGGAACACTTCCACCCTCTGCCCTCTCTGCTTATCAGCATCCCACCACCTTCAGCAATAGAAACTTTGCTACCACCTCACCTTTGGTGCTTCAGGATTCGTCTTTTAACACTACATCAAATGGAATTTTAAATCCTCATGACCCTCTGCTACAAATCAAGACTTCCCAGGGAACTGTTCCAACTGCTTTGGCATTTGAGCGCCTAGGCAGTTCTGCGTTAAGTAACAGCATACCACCTCAGTCTTCAACGTATCGCTCAGCGCAAGAGTCTGCACCCCATCTTTTACAACCTCAATTTAGTTTGTTGCCTTCAGCACTTGGGGGAGCCCAGCAAACTCCTCAAGCCTACAGTTCAACTCTCTTTACTAGTTCTACTGCTTCCATTGAAAGAGCTCTTCTTCGAGAATGTAGTGTTATTAAACACCATCAGCGGCCTTCAGGTACCCAGTCTATTCAGGCACAACTGACTGGTTCACAGCATTCCTTACATAGCTATCTGTCAAATGCAAGTGTGGTTAATTTTCAGGAAACAAGTAGGCAGTCATCTTTATCCTGTAGCCCAGTTGGAGATTCTACTCAGGTGAGCAATGGAGGATTACAACAGAAGACCTCCCAGGTGTCAGTGGAACTTGCTCAGTCTTACTCATCTACAATTCCATCATCAGGGTTTCCTCCATCTGCTACAAAAGTAAAAAGCTGTTCTACAAAACAACCACTAGCATCAACTAAGACCCCCAAACCTCAAAGTGTAATTCCTCCTGTGCAAACATTAAGCTATTCCAAACCTTTACATAACCAGAGTTCTGTAATATCGGGCCAAGCACAAATTTATTCTACAGCGCAGCTACCAAGCCTTTTATCAGTTAGTCAGTCCCAAAATTATGGTTTAGTACAGCCACATAATGTGCCATCTATTGTTCATTCACAGGTTTATAGGTCCAACAAAGTTGAGAAGTTGCCATCCTTATATAAAACATTGACTTTTTCTGGATCATCTCAGACTATAACTTCTGAAAATCAGACACTTAATTATTCTTCTAATCAACAAGAAGTATTATCTTCAGTTACAAATGAGAATTACCCTGCCCAAACAAGAGATCTGTCTTCAGTTAGTCAGTCTCAAAATTATTCATCTAGTCATTCTCAGGGTTTACCACCAGTTAGCCAGACACAGGTTAGTTATTCATCTCAGTCACAGGTGTTATCAGTTGTTAGTCCTTCAGAAAGCTATGCTTCAGGGCAGTCTCTAACATTAACAGCCCCTTCTCTTTCTTACTCTTCTGCCACTCGGGCTCAGAATTTGCCAGATTCTAGCCCAACCCAGAATTATATTTCCATGCATTCTTCCCAGAATGCTCAGACTCAAGGGTCATCATCTCCCCAGTCCCAAAAGTTTTTGCCTGCTGCCCAGTCATCATCTTTTGCATCCTCTACTCACTGTCAGACGTTACAGAATAACATACCTTCCCCTGATCCAAAGTCTTATGCTGAAAGAAAACTTGACTCAACTGTGTATACATCTTCAAAGCAAGAAGAGGATTTTCCAATGCAAGAGTTACAGGTATTGCAGCCACAAGTGTCTCTTGAGTCATCAACCCAAAGGCTGTCAGATGGAGAAATTAATGTTCAAGAATCGGCTTATAAGGTGTCAAAGGCAGATGACAGGTATTCTCAGAGTGTAATTAGAAGTAACTCTCGTCTTGAAGATCAGGTTGTTGGGATTGCTCTACAAGGGTCAAAAAAAGAAGAAAGCATGGTTGGTTCAGTGACACAGCTTACCCAACAAATTGGCCAAGTCAGTGCAGCAACCCTTGATATTAAGAAGGCAACTAATTTAATGCAAACTCCACAAATAAGGTTGAATACTAAAGACCTCAACCCGCAGCATTCTCTTATACATAAGGTACATGAAGCCAAGGTCCAGGAGCAACATGATCAAATAATTAATGCCTCATCTCAGATTCAAATTCCAAATCATGCTTTAGGGCATGGCCATCAGGCATCTCTTCCTAACACACAGGTCCTTTTAGATTCTGCCTGTGATTTACAAATTCTTCAGCAGTCAATACTGCAGGCAGGTTTAGGACAAGTAAAGGCATCTTTACAAGTACAGCGTGTTCAAAGTCCTCAACAAATAGTACATCCTTTCCTTCAAATGGATGGTCATATTATTCAGAGCAATGGTGATCATTCTCAGCAGCAGCTCCATCCTCAAACTTCTGAAATAATGAAAATGGACCTCTCTGAGTCTTCAAAACCATTACAACAACATCTAACAGCTAAGGGCCATTTTAGTGAAACAAGTCAACATGATTCAAAGAATCATTTTGTTTCTCTTGGATCAATGTGTTTCCCAGAGGCAATGCTTCTCAGTGATGAGAGAAATATTTTATCAAATGTAGATGATATCTTAGCAGCTACAGCAGCAGCTTGTGGGGTTACTCCTTCTGATTTTTCCAAGTCAACTTCAAATGAAACCATTCCGGCAGTTGAAGATGGTGATTCTAAATCTCATTTTCAGCAGTCATTAGATGTTGGGCATGTGACTTCAGATTTTAACTCTGTGACAACCGCAGTAGGAAAGCCACAGAATATAAATGATATTTCCTTAAATGGAAATCAAGTTGCTGTAAACCTGTCACCAGTACCAACCCTCCAGTCAAAAATGACTCTTGATCAACAGCATATTGAAACTGGTCAAAATAAAGCATCTAAAGTAATTTCACCTGTGGTTGGACCAAGTCATGATGTCCAGGAGCAAAGTTCTGGCTCATTCAAGAAACAGTCTGCTACCAATCACGAATCTGAAGAAGATAGCGAAGTTCCTATGGATAGTACATTAAATAATAACAGAAGCCAAGAGTTTGTTTCTAGTAGAAGTATAAGTGGAGAAAGTGCTACATCAGAGAGTGAGCTCACCACTGATGACAGCAGTGTGTCAGTGAACCCAACTAGAAGTACACTTGCACTGTTAGCCATGGCCCAACCTGGGGAGGCCATCGGTGTCAAGATTGAAGAAGAAAATCAAGATTTAATGCATTTTAACCTTCAGAAGAAAAAAACTGGAAAGGGGCAAACAAAAGAGGAAGACAACAGTAATCAGAAACAGCTGAAAAGACCTGCCCAGGGCAAACGCCAGAATCCAAGGGGAACAGATGTGTATCTGCCATATACTCCTCCTTCCTCAGAGAGCTGCCATGATGGTTATCAGCATCAAGAAAAAATGAGACAGAAGATCAAAGAAGTAGAGGAAAAACAACCAGAAGTCAAAACAGGATTTATTGCCTCTTTCTTAGATTTTCTGAAATCTGGGCCCAAGCAACAGTTTTCCACTCTTGCTGTACGAATGCCTAACAGGACTAGACGACCAGGGACCCAGACTGTTCGTACATTTTGTCCCCCACCACTTCCAAAGACTTCTTCGACAACACCCACACCTTCCGTGTCTGAAATTGGGGGTAACAGTCCATCAGAAAAAGTTGATAATGAACTTAAAAACTTGGAACATTTATCTTCATTTTCTTCTGATGAAGAAGATCCTGGAGTATGTGGTCATGATATTTATAAAAGCGCCTCTACTACCTTAACTACTTTGGATGCTACTTCTGATAAAAAGAAGAAAGCAGGTAAAAGTTTTAAATTTTGGATTCATAATAATGGCTTTCCACTCTTATTTTTATGGTGACAGATTGGGTTTTAAGCTTTCTTAACTTGAAGCAGGTCTGCAAATAAATTTTCAGGACAAAATGCATAGGTAGATATTTTAGGTACTTTTTTTTTTAATGTTTCTTCCCTGTAGGAAAGTTTTGGGGTTTAGGTTGAGAACTTCTGTGTTTTCTTGACTTTTTACTACATGATACATAATTTACATAGTGTGTATCCAGGTTCTCTAATCTGAGACATCTTGAGGTGGGTTATGGACATGAGGCATTTGTACTGGGGGCCCTGTTGTAGTAGTAACTGGCATATTTTCTTGGTATGTCAATTTTACATGAAGACTAACATTTTGCTGTTAAATATTATTATACTATGTGTAGCATGCACATTAAGGTAAAATTAAAAATTTTTTGTGTTGGCTTCAGACTATACCCAAATCTTTGGGTGTGCTTTCACTTTACTCTGTAGTTAAATGAACATTTGGAGGAACTGATTTAAGAAGCTCTGCCTCATGTGAACTATTTTAAGGAAGATGCTAAGGAAAAATATTTATAACAATATAGTAGCCACCACCTCTGTGCTAGGAACTAGTAGCAGTGTTGTGAGATCTGCATTGTTCTCTCCAATATCAGATGGTATAACCAAGAGTGAATGAATTGTGCAGGTCCATACAACTAGTAAGTGACAGAGCTGGAGTCTGTACTCAGGTTTGTCTGATTGTAGAGCCTCTATTCCTGCCTAGCTCTTTTGCATAAAGTGGTGCTTTGAAAGTTAAACCCTGTTTTGCGATGTACCTTATTAGTTTCTCTCTGGACTTGAGACTACCTTTAACTGCTGAAGTGGTCTGAAACAACCTGTATTCCAAATAATCTGTTAGCATAAACATCTGCTAATTCATTTCTAAAGAATTCACATTTTGTTATACAGGGAAATCAGTATAATGGAATGTCAATGTTAGAGCCAAAGACATTATGTACGTGGATAATCCTAGTAAGATTTTACACTCCTTTTCCCCCAATTCAGGGTGCTTTGCAATTGTTATTATATTCCCTCTTCCATTTGTAGAACAATGCTTTTATAATTTTTGTTCTAAAATAGGAATCTAGGGACACCTGGGTAGCTCAGTTGCTTAGGCTTCCGACTCTTCATTTCAGCTCAGCTCATGATCCCAAGGTTGTGGGATAGAACCCTGAGTCAGTGCAGAGCCTGCTTGGGATTTTCTTTCTCCCTCTCTCTCAGCCCCATCCCTGCTCGCTCACACACTCTCTCTCTCCCCCTCTCTCTGTCTCTCTCTCTCAAAATAAATAAACTTAAAAAAAAATGAAAGGTCCAGCACTGAGAGGGCCCTTTCATTTAAAAAAGATAAGTAAAAATAAAATATGAATCAAATATGAAAAATGAATATAAATCAAATCTGAAAATGTGAGCCCTGCGCCCAGCATGAGGCTTGCACTCACAACCCTGAGATCCAGAGTAGCATGCTCTACGGACTGAGCCATTCAGGTACCCAAAGTCTGACCCTTCTGATTTATTTTTACAGGAGGTGAGTGAGGTATGGGTTGAAGTTAATTTTTTTACATATGGAAGTCCAGCTTTTCCAGCACCATTTGTTGAAAAGAGTCCTTTCTTCTTCTGTTGCCTTTGCATTTTTTATAAAAAATCAGTTGATCATATTTGTATGAATCTATTTCTGGACTGTCAATTCTGTTACATTGATCTGTGTGTTTATGCTTTTGAAAATAACACAGTCTTAATTGCTGTAGCTTTATAGTAAACCTTGAAAAAGGGCAGTTGCGAATTCAAATTTGTTCTTTTTCAAAATTGTTTTGCCTTTTCTAGTTCCTTTCCTTTTCCATATAAAATTGCAAATCAGCTGTATCTACCAAAAAAAATTCTCACTGGAATTTTGATTTTGATTTCTTTGAATCTATAGCACTTTGAGGAAAACTGAACTATTAACAGTGTACTGAGTGTAACAATTCATGAACACATTTGATTTTTCACTAGTCTTTTACAGTTTTGGGCATATAGATCCTGCACATGATCTATATTTAGGGATGTAGAGCCTAAATATTTTTGGTGCTGTTTATTGTAAATGATGCTTGTTTAGTTATTTATTGGTAGATTATAAAAATTGTCATATATATGTATATTATATACACATAATATATATGTATATATAATATATAATATGTTATATATGTGTATATAATATACATATATATATGTTGATCTTAAATCCTACAAATCTGCACAACTTATTAATTCTAGGGGTTTGTTGTGTTTTGTTTTTTTTTTTAATCTGTAGGATTTTTTATGTAGAAAATTATGTCATCTGCAAATAAGGATAGTTTCATTTTTCTTTTTCCAGTCTTAATGCCTTCTTCATTCCTGTCCTAATGTATAGGAATAAACATTCCTATACAGTGTTTAATGAAAGAGTTGAATGTGGACATTCTGAATATGTTCTTGATCTTTGGAGGAAAAAAAATCAACCTTTTGCCATTAAGTACGATGTTCACTATAGGTTTTTTGTAGATGTCTTATCACATTAAAGAAATTCTTTACATTGCCTAGTTTGGTAACAGTTTTTTATAATGAATGGAAGTTGAATTTTGTCAAATGATTTTTCTTCATCTGTTGAAATGATCATGTAGTTTTCTTATTAAGTCTTTCAATATGGTGAATAACATTGACTGATTTTCAAATATATTCATGGCCTTGCATTCCCAAGATAAACCTCAGCAATTGTGATATATTATCTTTTTTATACATCAGTGGATTCAATTTTCTAATTTTTTTACATCCATGTTTGCAGTGGATATTGGTCTGTAGTTTTCCTTTTGTAATTCCTTTGTTTGGTTTTGGTATCTGGTTGTTGCTGACCTCATAAATGACTTGGTGATTCTTCCCTTCTCTGTTTTCTGCAAGAGGTTGGGTAGTACTATCTCTTTCACAAATGTTTGAATTTGTTAGTGAAACCATTTGAACCTGGAGTTTTCTTTGTCAGAAACTTTTTTGCTATGAGTTCAGTTTCTTTGATACAGAGCTGTTCACCTTGCCTGTTTCTTCTTGACTGTGCTTTGGTAGTTTGTATCTTTGAAGGAATCATTCCGTTTTAATTGAGATGTCAAATTTATCAGCATAGAGTTGTTGGTAGTATTTCCTCATGTTAGTAATTTGTGTCTTCTCTCTTTTTGTCATGGTCTGAATAGAAGTTTATTAATTTTATTGATTCTTTTTCTCCTTTGTTGGCAGTTTCACTGATTTTTGCTCTTCTCGTCATTTCCTTTTTCCTGCTTGATTTAGGTTTATTATACCCTATTTTTCTAGTTTCTTTTGGTAGAAGCCTAAATTGTTAATTTAAGACTCCTCTTCTTTTCTGCTATACGCATTTAATGTTACAGACCTCTCTCTAAGCCCTGCTTTAGCTATGTCCCACAAATTTTAATTATTTTTTATTTATATATTATTTTTTCAGTTCTTTCTCTCTCAAAAAATAAACATTAAAAAATTTATAAAAACAATATTTCAACTTTTAGTATTTCATTTTTAAATTTATCTCTGCTTTTTCTGTCTGAATCTTTTTGTACTATGTTTCTAGTGTTTGACCTAGTGATTACCATCCACATAGAATTAATATTTTTATGATTCCGGCACACCTGGATGGCTCAGTTGGTCGAGTATCAGACTCTTGATTTCAGCTCAGGTCATGGTCTCATAGTTGGTGGGTTCAAGCCCCACGTTGGACCTTGCCCTAACAGCGCAGAGCCTGCTTGGGATTCTCTCTCCTCTCTGTCTCTCCCCAACTTGCACTCTCTCTCTCTCTCAAAATAAATAAACATTTTAAAACAATATTTTTATGATTTCAAGTAAAATGTCAAAGTCTAACGACCATACAGGTCCCTTTACCCTTGCCCTTATGTTATACATATTTGGCATATATATTACATCTATCTACATATATTGAAAACTCTAATAGGGGTTTGCTTTCAATAGTCAAATACATTTTAAATAACTTAAGAGGAGGAAGAGAGTATAGTTACTCAGATATTTATAATTTCTGTTGCAGTTCCTTTATTCCTGATGTTCCAAGTTACCCTCTGGTATCATTTGCTTCCCATTAGCCCAAAGATTACTTTTTCTTTTTCTTTGGTTTTCAACAATGTAATTGTTTATCTGGGTAGGGTTTATCCTGTTTGGAGTTCACTGAGCTTCTTAAATCTGTAAAACGTATGTCTTTTACCAAATTTGAGAGTTTGGGGACATTATTTTTTCTGTACCAATCTCTTTCTCTCCTTACAGGACTCCAGTGACACTTCAGTGACACAAATGTAAAACCTTTTGATATTGTTCCTGACATTCTGTTCATTTTTTTCAATCTTCTTTTCCTCTCTGTTCTAAACATTGTATAATTTCTATTGGCCTATCTTACAGTTCATTGATTTTTCAGCCTTCTCAATTCTGTTATCGATCCCATCCAGTGAATTTTTTATTTCAGATATTTTTTAAATTATAAAATTTGTTTTTGGTTCTTTTTTCTAGTTTCTGTTTCTCTGCTGAGAATTTACATATTTCCATTCATTTTAATGTAATTCTTTTTTTTTAGTTTTTTTTTTATTTTGGGAGAGAGAGAAAGAGTGAGTGAGGGAGGAGCAGAAAGAGAGGGAGAGAGAGAATCCCAAGCAGGCACCATGCTTGCTCAGTGTGGAGCCCAAATGGGGCTCAATCTCATGACCTTGGGATCAATCATGATCTGAGCTGAAGTTAAAAGTTGGACACTCAACCAACTGAGCAAGCCACTCAGGCACCCCTTAAAAAAATATTTTTAAATTAACAATGTGTGTTGAATTTTGTCATATGCTTTTTTTCCCACATTAATCTATTATTTCATTTCTTTTTTTTTTTTAACGTTTATTTATTTTTGAGAGAAAGAGACAGAGTGTGAGTGGGAGAGGGGCAGAGAGAGAGAGAGAGGGAGACACAGAATTAGAAGCAGGCTCCAGGCTCTGAGCTGTCCAGCACAGAGTTCAAGGAGGGCTCGAACTCACGAGTGGTGAGATCATGACCGGAGCTGAAGTCAGACACCCAACCAACTGAGGTGCCCTTTTATTTGATTTCTTAATGTTGAACCTTTTTAAGAAAATTCTACCATAAACTCTGCTTGGTCATGCTGAATTATTTTAATCCATTGCAAGATTTAAGTTGCTAGTGTTTTATTTAGGATTTTTACACTTAGATTCATAAGTGAGATTAACGCTTATAGTGTTTTTTTTTAAAGTTTTTTTAAAAATATTTATTTTATTTTTGAGAGAGACAGAGGATGAGCAGGGGAGGGGCAGAAAGAGGGAGACACAGAACTCCAAGCAGGTTCCAGGCTCTGCGATGTCAGCATAGAGCCCAACTAGGGCCTCAAACTGTGACATGAAACTCACAAACTGTGAGATCATAACCTGAGCTGAAGTTGGATGCTTAATTGACTAAGCCACCCAGGCGCCCCTATGCTTATAGTGTTTTTTGCCTTAATCTTTTTATTGCTGTATTTTTGGTTTTGTGTTTTCGTTTTTTGTCTTAATATTCACTTTTATAGTCAGAGTTTTTTTTGTTTTTTTTTTTTAACGTTTATTTATTTTTGAGACAGAGAGAGAGCATGAACAGGGGAGGGTCAGAGAAAGAGGGAGACACAGAATCTGAAACAGGCTCCAGGCCCTGAGCTGTCAGCACAGAACCCGACACAGGGCTCGAACCCACAGACTGTGAGATCATGACCTGAGCCGAAGTCGGACACTCAACCGACTGAGCCACCCAGGCGCCCCGAATTGGGAGAGTTTTTGTATTTGTCTAAGCTTTGAAAAAATTTACCTACCACATATAATAGGGGTTTGGTAGAACTTTCTAAGAATATATCTGGGACTTTCCAGTTTTTTTCCTGAGGTAGTTTAATCTATCAAGATCAATTTTTTTAAAGGTATGGTATTTTCTAGTAAAATCATCCCTTTCATTTAGATTTTTTAATCTGTTATGAAGTTGCACATAGCATTTAATTCCCTCTGTTTCTATACATATGTTCTCTTTCTTGCTCCAAATGTGTTTGAATCTTTTTCCTTATCATTCTGTGAAGTTTACCTATTTAATAGTTCTTTTCAATGAACCAGTGTACTTTTTATTTATTCCTGCTTTCATTTTGTTACTCACTTTTTCTTTACTCAGTTCTATTTCTCTATCTTCCCTGGGTTCAATTTAATATTCTCTCTCTGGCTTCTTGAGTTTAATAGTTTATTTTTATATGTATATCCTTGCTTTTTAATGAATGGCATTAAAGTGTAAGGTTTCTTCATTGCAACACACTCTGGCCCTATCTATGCCTTTGGTTTCAATTTGTAATGCTCTCACTCCTTTCTAAATGCTTTGTCATTTCAGTTTTAATTTCCTTTTTAACCTAAGAGTTATTAAGAATTGTGTGTTTTTGCCTATTTCCAAATAGGTTTCTATTTTTGTTGTTGTTGGTACTCATTTATTACTAATTTATGGCCCTACTGTATTTTGGTCAAAGGAGTGCTTCAATAATGCTTGCTTTTGGATATTTATGAAAAGTTTGCTAGTGGCTTGGTAAATGATCATTTTTTATAAATAATTCATGAATACTATGTGCTATAGATTATATTTGGTAATGCCGTTCAAATCCTTTATATCTCCTTTTTTGCTTAATGTAATACATGACATTAGGTTATATAAGAAAATTTATGTTTGTTGGACCTAAATGACAGGTCTAGAATTTGCCTTGAACTATCCCAGCAAATATAAAAGGGGTGATGGAAATATGAAAGAAGTATACCAAAATGTTCGTAGTAGTTACTATAACTGGGTTATGGTATTTGAGGGTTTGTATTTTCTACTTTTATGTATGTTTGAAATTCTGAATAATAAACAGTTTTTAAATCCTCCCTATCCTTATTTGTTTTTAGATTGCTTGATCTGTTGATTCCTGAAAAAGGTGTGTTAAAGTTTCCAACTATGTTTGATTGTTTCTCTAATACTGTTTACTTGATATGTTTCAAACCCATGTGATCGGATACGTAAAATTGTACTAAGTTAAATTTCCTTTTCATAAAATCTTTTTCCCTTTTAATTTGTCATTTCTGTTTTTAATATTGCCATACTAATTTTATTGTTACTGTTTTGGTATATTTTTCCATATCTGTTTTCTTTCAAATTATTTTCTCTTGTGAAATATAACTCACATATGGAAATAAATGTAAGACATGTAAGATAACACACATACAATTTCTATAAATTTGAAAATGCAGACATTACTTAAGCCATATTCCCTGACTATAATGCAATAATTTTATAAATAATAGTTGAAAGGAAAAAAAGAAAATGACAAAGAAATAAAAAGTTTATTTTTAAAACTTCTAAATAACTTCTCCTAAATAACTCATGGCTTTAAAAAGAAACCAAAACTGAAATGATTAACCACTTAGAAAGGACAGTGGAGCATTACATTTCAAAACCAATGAGATGTGCCAAAAGTGTGGAGCAAAGAATAAAATTTAATGGTGTTAAATGCTACTCATTAGAGAACAAGAAAGTACAAAATTTGAATATTATATTAATTTTTTTAATAATTAGTATTTTGAGAGAGAGACAGAGACAGAGTGCAAGTTGGGGAGGGGCAGAGAGAGAGGGAGACACAGAATCTGAAGCAGGCTTCAGGCTCCAATCTGTCAGCACAGGACCTGATGCAGGGCTCGAACCCACAAACTGTGAGATCATGACCGGAGCCAAAGTCAGACGCTCAACCAGGTGCCCCCAAATTGAATATTATACATTAAACTCAACTCATAACCTCTAGAACTAACCACTATCTCAGTTGGGGGTGGTAATCACTTCCTTGCTTTTCTTTTGCAATTTTATCACATGTGTATGCATCCCTAAATACTATACCTTTGTTTTTTTAAGTATATTTGACATACAATGTTATATTAGTTTCCAATGCATAGCTTATTGATTCAACAATTTCATACATTTCTGTCACCATGCAACATTAATACAGTATTATTGAGTGTATTCCTTCTCTTATTTTCATCTCCATTACTTATTTTATAACTGGAAGTATGTACCTCTTAATCCCTTTTATGTATATTATACTATACTATACCTGAACACTCTTCTTAGCTTTGGTTTGTTTTAAAGCTTCATAAAAAGAGCATCATAGAGTATTTATATATAGATGTTTCCCTTTACTAATTTTAAAGTTATACGTTCTTTTATTTTTATTAAAAAAATTTTTTTAATTACTCAGCAATCAAAAAGAATGAAATCTTGTCATTCGCAACTATGTGGATGGAACTAGAGGGTACTATGCTAAGCGAAATTAGAGAAAGACAAATATATGACTTCATTTGTATGAGTACTGTAAGATACAAAACAGATGAACATAAGGGAAGGGAAGCAAAAATAATACAAAAACAGGGAGGGGGACAAAAACATAAGAGACTCTAAATTATGGAGAACAAACAGAGGGTTACTGTGGGAGGGGGAATGGGCTAAATGGGTAAAGGGCATTAAGAAATCTACTCCTGAAGTCACTGTTGCACTATATGCTAACTAACTTAGATGTCAATTTTTAAAAAAATTAAATAAAAATTAAAAGGAAAAAAACTCACAGTGAAAAGGAAAATGTATTTGATGACATGAGAATTTAAAAAGTCTGGATACAAAAGCTCCATTGATAAAATAAAAATAATTATACATTGGGAAATAAAAATAAAATAGAGAAATAAAACAATTTTTTTTAATATTTATTTTTTGAGAGAGAGACACACACAAAGTGTGAGCAGGGGTGGAGCAAAGGGAGACACAGACTCTGAAGCAGGCTCCAGGCTCAGACCTGTCAGCACAGAGCCCAACTTGGGGCTTGAACTCATGAAACTCGAGGTCATGACCTGAGCTGAATTCAGCCACTTAACTGACTGAGCCACCCAGGTGCCCCAGTTATACATTCTTTTAAAAGAAATATTTGCTTAGTTTTTTACTATGGACATTTTCTTTTTTTGTTTATTTTTTTATATGTTTATTTTGAGCAAAGAGGGAGAGAGAGCACATGGGCAGGGTGGGGGGGGGAGTGGCAGAGAGGGGAGAGAGAGAGGATCCCAAGCAAGCTCTGCACTGTCATTGCAGAGCCCCGACGTAGGGCTTAATCTCGTGAACTGTGAGATCATGACCTGAACCGAAATCAAGAGTCGGACACTTAACTAACTGAGCCACCCAGACACCCCTAAAATTTATTTATTTTGAGAGAGAGCACATGTGTATGCACGAGTAGGAGAGGGGCAGAGAGAGAGAAAGGGAGAGAGAGGATCCCAAGGAGGCTCCATGCTGTCAGTGCAGATCCCGAAGTGGGACTCAATCCCATCAACCATGAGATCATGACCTGAGCCAAAATCAAGAGTCAGATGCTCAACCCACTGAGCCAATCAGGTGCCCATGGGCATTTTCAAATATAAACAAAGATTGATATAATTAAACCAATGTATGTATCACTCAGTTTTTTTTTTTAAATTTTTTTCAGTGTTTATTTTTTTGAGGGAGTGTGTATGCACATGTGCAAGGGAGGGGCAGAGAGAGGGGGGTATAGATGATCAGAAGTGGGCTTTGTGCTGACAGCAGCGGGTCCAGTGGGGGGCTTGAACTCACAAACAGTGAGATCATGACCTGAGCCAAAGTCAGACACTTAACCAACTGAGCCACCCAGTGATAGGTACCCCTATCACTTAGCTTTAATAATCATTGATACATGGTCAGTCTCGTCTCATTCCTGTATTCCCAACCCCTCATTATTTTGATGAAATATTTCTGTTCTTTTCCTGGTTATAGTAGGAATTGCAGTATGTATTTTCTGCTTCTCAAAATCTGTTAATATCTTTCTCTCCTCCTGGATAATAGTAGACTTTTGAACACTAGAACTCTTTGAACAATGTGTATAGTTTTCAGAAGGGAAGCTTTATATTTTTCTGAAATTTATTCCCAAATATTTTTTTCTTTTTGATGCTATTATAAGTGGAATTGTATTCCTGAATTCTTTTTTTTTAACGTTTATTTATTTATTTATTTATTTATTTATTTATTTATTTATTTTGAAAGAAAGAGTGTGCTCATGTGAACAGTGGGAAGGCAGAGAGAAAGAGAGCGAGAGAGAATCCCAAGCAGGCTCCATGCTGTCAGCTCAGAGCCCCATACAGAGCTCCATCTCACAAACCGTGAGGTCATGACTTGAGCCAAAATCAAGAGTGGGACACTTAACCAACTGTGCCACCCTGGTACCCCCCTGAATTCATTTTTGGATTGTTCATTGCAAGTATATAGAAATACATTTGGGGATGCCTGGCTGGCTCAGTTGGTACAGTATGTGACTCTTGATCTTGAGGTTGTGAGTTCATGGCCCACGTTGGGTGTAGAGCTTACTTTAAAAAAATACTATTGATTTTTATATATTGATTTTATACTCTGAAAACTTGCTGAACTTACTTATTAACTCAAATAGTTTTTTTAGGAGATTCCTTTGGATTTTCTATATACAAGATTATGTCATCTGCAAATAGAGATTATTTATTTCTTCAGACATCTTTCTTGGGGGAAAGCATCTATCTAGTTTTTTACCATTAAGTCTGATGTCAGCTTTTGGGTTTTTGTAGATGCCCTTTATCAGGTTGAAGTTCCCTCCTATGATCAGCTTGTTGAGTATTTTTATCACAAAAGTGTTTAAATTCATGGTGCTGAATTTTGTCAAATGCTTTTTCTGCATCTAATGAGATGATCCTTTGGTTTTGTCCTTTGTTACGTTAATATGATGACTGATCTTTAGATGTTAAAACCCATTTGGTCATGATGTATAATTCTTTTTATATGTTGATTGATTTCCTCATATGTTGAAGATTTTTGTGTATATATTCATGAGGGATGCTGATCCTATGGTTTTTTGTGTGTGATGTTTTGTCTGGTTTAGGTATTGGAATAATACTGGCTCTATAGAATGAAGCGGGACGTGTTTCCTTCTGTTTTTTTGGCTTATGATGGATTGATATTAATTCTTACTTAACTTAAAATTGGTAGAATCTATTTGTGAACCCATTTGGGCCTGTGCTTATCTTTGTGGGATGCTTTTTAACATTTTTTATTCTCCCTACTTGTTGGTCTGTTCATATATTGTATTTCTTCTCGAGTCCTTTTTAGTTTTCATTTTTCTAGGAATTTCATCTTATTTGTTAGCATACAATTTTTCATGTTACTATTTTACAATCCTTTTTATTACTGTAGTTCTTAGAGCTTTTTCAAAGTATTTTGGGGTGTTGTTTTCCCTTCCCACATCCAATTTGCTTTTCTTCTTCTAGGAATTCTTCACAGCTTTGGTCAGCTGACCCTTCTTATCTTGCATCCCTTTTGTGTCTCAGTTCTAAAAATTTTTTTAATGTTTATTTATTTTAGAGAGAGAAAGACAAGAATGAACAGGGGAGGGGCAAATAGCGGGCAACACAGAATCCAAAGCACGCTCCAGGCTCTGAGCTGTCAGCACCGAGCCCAGTGCAGGGCTTGAACCCACAAACTACAAGATCATGACCTGAGCCAAAGTTGGACCCTTAACCGACTGAGCCACCCAGGCACCCCTCTGTTCTCAAAATAGCTTTGTGCTACTTAATGGACTCAGTGGTAAGAGTAGGTTGATGGAGGCCCTCAGTCTGATTGTCATCCAGATGTAATTCTATCACTTTGTTTCTTGGAAATTTACAGCCATATTTTAATTTCTTACTATAGTGTTCATTGTTTCAAACAATTGATGGTAAAAATAATCAAGTCTTTCTTTTTACACTGTTCAGATTTTACTCCAAACAAGTAAATTTTTATTTGTATTACTGATTTGCATTTGCTTGATCTAGTTTCAGAAGCCCTACGGGTGGCAACTACTAGCCCAACTGCCAATACTACTGGTACTGCTACCTCTACCACTGTGGGTGCAGTTAAACAAGAACCTCCCTGCTCTACTTCATCTGCAATAAATATCCTGGAAAATATAAACTCTACAGAACCCCCAAAGCCCTGCGAATTTGATGGGCTTCCTTCAGACCAGTTTGCAAAAGGACAGGACACTGTTGCCATAGAAGGTTTTACAGATGAGGAGAACACAGAAAGTGGAGGAGAAGGCCAATACAGAGAGCGTGATGAATTTGTGGTAAAGATAGAAGACATAGAGACTTTTAAGGTGATTTAAATGTTCACAGGTGTAAAGGTCATAGTTTAGTGGGCATGTCCTATACTAAGCCTTCATAATGACTAATAGTATGCCTCTGGCTTGAACTGCAAAAAGTTATATTTTTATAGTTATTCTGTTATAATTGCTAGATAATAAAATCAAACTAGCAGATGTCAGATATTTTGAAAAAGCAGTTTAAAATTATTTTGACTTTTTTTGAGTTTTGCATATTTCTGACTAGTCAGTATGCTGCATTTAGGTGCTAGTAATGAGAGCAGTTTTGAAATGTTAATGTTTTTGAAGGTTCCCAACTCAATTGTATTGTTAAGGGGTTGGAGAAAATGGTTATTTTTTTTTTACTTAAAAGTTTAAAGA
This sequence comes from Puma concolor, assembly GCF_028749965.1. Classification (NCBI taxonomy): domain Eukaryota; kingdom Metazoa; phylum Chordata; class Mammalia; order Carnivora; family Felidae; genus Puma; species Puma concolor. Next base: position 28,677,012 of record NC_141676.1, on the reverse strand, counting down.
AAGTAATAGGAATATAAAATAAACACAGAATTCACTTATTTTCATAATTTCAAATTATAGAACCATAGGTAGAATGGTAAATTTCATACCAGACGATTTTAGCTGTGCTTAAAATAATATATTTTTGGGGTTTTTGTTTCCTTTTGATTTTATTTTTGAATTGGGGTGGAGAGGAATGGCATTAAAAAGTATAATGAGGACTATAATATAACATTCAAATTGTCTATATGCCTTCCATTCACAATTAACTACTGTTAATATTTTAGCATATTTGTTTCTGGTCTTTTTGAATATATACATACTCTTGTAAAACTGCACAAATAATGTATCAAAATATCATTAGGGGAAAACTTTCCAGTAGTTACACAAAAGGGTAATGAGCTACTGTACATGTTGGTGTCCTCCCTATTTCTGGAAGAATTTTAGCAGAGATTGAATAGCCACCTTATAAAAATTATTGCAAAAATTCAGCTAGGTTAAAAATAATAGCTATATAGGTCATTCATTTTTCTTTTAGTTCTAAGATTCTATAAATCTAGAATATGTTGCCAGTTTTTAAAATTATAACTGATTCCACATATTACAGGAGGCTTTAAAAACAGGAAAAGAACCCCCAGCTATTTGGAAAGTACAAAAAGCTTTATTACAGAAGTTTGTTCCTGAAATTCGAGATGGACAAAGAGAATTTGCTGCTACAAATAGTGTAAGTAAAATGCTTGGTTACATTAGCCTTCCTATTTTTTTGACAAAACAGTTATCCTGGGAAAAATAAAGGATGATTTAAATTTAAGTGTATTTTTATTATTTTTTAAATATTTATTTTTGAGAGAGAGAGAGAGAGATAAAGAGAGATCAAGAGCAGGGGAGGGGCAGGGAGAGTCAGAGACACAGGATCCAAGTAGGTTCCAGCCTCTGAGCTGTCAGCGCAAAGCCCGACACGGGGCTTCAACTCAGGAGCTGTGAGATCATGACCTGGGCCAAAGTCAGATGCTTAACCAACTGAGCCATCAAGATGCCCCTAATTTTTTTTTAATGTTTATTTATTTTTGAGAGAGAAAGAGAGAGAGGGAGACAGAGTACAAGTGGGGTAGGGACAGAGAGAGCGAGAGGCACAGAATCTGAAGTAGGCTCCAGGCTCTGCACCATCAGCACAGAGTGCGACACGGGGCTCAAACCCACGAACCATGAGATGATGACCTGAGCTAAAGTCAAACACTTAACCAGTTGAGCCACCCAGGCGTCCCTAGGCGCCTCTAAATTAAATGTATTTTATATTAAGCATTTCTGATATAAAATTTGATAATATAATACTCTGATAGTCTGATTATAAAACAGAATCAGTATGTAAATACCAGTTTTTAAAAATTAAATCACTTTATACATATATATATATATAAAACCTTTTTTAAAAAAATGAATTAGTTATTAGTCTATAAAAAGTTCATACGGAATCAGGGGCTGCTACTATATTGATTATTCTGCCAATCAAACATCCCAATTTATCAGAAGACTTACAAAAGTGATTCTTTTATACTTATGTAGTTATTTAACAGCATTGAGTAAGTAAGCATCTGATGATTAGCCAAATGATTAGCCAAATGTAAGCTTCTATGTAAGGGCTTACAGTCAAGAATGAGACTGAGATCATTTTTATTGAGGGTGAAAAGTAGCTTGGCCAGAGATGCATTTTGAAAAACTTAAAGGATGCTAATGTAATAGTCAAGCCAACAAATATTTTATGTACAGAATGTATAAGTATGTAATTCATAGTGTTTCTTTCCTTAGTACCTTGGATATTTTGGAGATGCAAAGAGTAAATACAAAAAGATATACGTGAAGTTCATTGAAAACACAAACAAAAAGGAATATGTCAGAGTGTGTTCCAAAAAGCCAAGAAGTAAGCCTTCACAAACTATCAGGTATTTATTTTCATATGTAATATATATATATAAGGCTTATTTTTGGCAATGTCTTTTATTTTAAGTTAATTTTATTTTAGTAGTCTCTACACCCAGCATGGGCTTGAACCCAGAACCCCAAGTATGTGACCCCAAGTCACATGCTCTTTTGACCAAACCAGTCAGGTACTCCAGCAATGTTTTTTTTTTTATTTTTGTTTTTTAATTTTTAATTTGTTTTTAACTTTTGAGAGAGAGAGAGCACAAGTGGGGGAGAGAAACAGAGAGAGACAGAGAGAGAGAGAGAGAATCTTTGGTAGGCTCCGAACTCAGTGTGGATCCCATGACCCTGGGATCACAACCCAAGCCAAAATCAAAAGTCAGACATTGAACCAACTGAGCCATCCAGTCATCTGCCCACACCCACAATGTCTTATACAAAGAATCACATCAGTTAAAGAGCCTAACATTTTTTCATTATATACAAGTCTAAAAATTCAGTGTCTGCTATAATAAGTGATTCTTTTTTTTTTTTAAATATTTTAATTTATTGTTGAGACAGAAAAAGATAGAGCATAAGCAGGGGAGGGGCAGAAAGAGAGGGAGACACAGAATCCAAGGCAGGTTCCAGGCTCTGAGCTGTCAGCACAGAGCCCTACGTGGGGCTCGAACTCAAGCCTGTGAGATCATGACCTGAGCTGAAGTCGGACGCTTAGTCAACTAAGCAACCCAGGAGCCGCAATAAGTGATTCTTTTTGAAGTAATGAGACCAGAGCCGTAAAGCTCATGACCATCTGTGGTGGGATAGGTACTCTTTTCTTTCCCAGAAGCCTTTTGGTGTCACCCTAATGTAATGGAGGGAAAATAGATTTAGAGTCAGGAGGTTTGAATCCAGCTTTTTATGACCTAGAGTAACACAACCTTTTTGAAGCCCTCTTTTTTATCCATAAAATGAAAATTAAAATGGAGTGTCAAATTTAAAATGAAATAAATTTTAAGAAAAAACTCTAAAACCTATATATTACCAGGCAAGTGTACAATAGAATTATCATATATTAATGTGATCTGGGTTGTCTGGAACATGGATCTGGAAGACAACTGACCTAGCCACATTCCTGTGATCTGTATGGGAAAAGGGGGTATGACCCTAGATATTCTCAATCTAGTGCTGGTAAGGTCTAGTTTGATTAAGATTCCAACTTATTAGAAGCAGTGCACCTTATTTTTATGATGGAATTTTATCCACTCAAATCTCCAGAACTAACACAGCAAATCTTGAAGGGCTCTAGGACAGATGTAGTTGGTCTCCACACCAAAACTTGCTACCACAAGAATCTGAGAGTTTCAGATGGTCAGAGTTACTACATATGGCTATTGATGGTTTATCATGCATTACTTCCCAAAGCCCTTTGATCACCTGTTGTACAGCTTCATCCTCAGGAAAATGAGTTCATAAAGGGAGAGAAGGAGTGAAGAGAGAGAAATAGGGATTAAATTAATAGTCCTTTAATAACTGAATACTGAATGTCAGTGGTAAGAGGGTATTTCAAGAGAATTTGTCGGGAGGAGGGTGGGAATCATCATTGGAGATGTATGGGACTTGGGCTTTATTTTGGAGATGTTGGTGAGGTAATTATACTTTTTTTCACTAGTGTTATTCATTTTTGGTCTAATTTATTTTAATCTGACAAGATTGCAGTGTGTTAATGAAGTTTGTTTGTAACATTGCAGAACTGTTCAGGCTAAACCAAGTAGTAGCAGTAAAACTTCTGATCCTCCAACACCAAAAACTACAACTACAAAAGCCCCTGCAATGAAACCCAAAGTTAAACAGCTGAAAGTAAAGGCTGAGCCACCACCAAAGAAGCGGAAGAAATGGAAAGAAGAGTTTTCATCATCCCAATCTGACTCCAGTCCTGAGATCCATTCTACTAGTAGTGATGATGAGGGTAAGTTCTCTATGAAGTGAATACCTTGGTAACTTTAGATTATCTACATGAACAGAGAGAAGCAATGATATTCACAATTCAAAATTGTTTTATTCCTCAGGGGATTTACCTACCTAAGTTCTGCCTAGGCTTTTATAAAAATACATTAAAAAATAAATACATATATACATACATAAATTCTCATTCTTTGAACACTAATTGAAGTACACTTTGCCCATACATGCAGCCTTGTAAAATAGAAAAGAACAGTGAACTGAAAGAAGACTGCTGCCATAGTCATGCCAGTTATCTCGCCTCTTTGGGTAGGATGGGGATTAGATCAGGTCATTTATGCTGAGTCCTGTAATCTCTGTAGTTCTGATCTTCAGTCTATGTTTATGCTGGAAGAAAAGAGTAAAATGAGCCTAGGAGGCAGAAACTCTGAAACTATAGTTAATAGGGTATAATAATGTATATAATAATGTATACTTATATGGAATATAAGTATATGGAATATATTTGGAATATATGGAATATATTTGTTAATTATATAATATAATGTATACTGCCGTATATCTGCCACTAGCCAACCAGTACCCTTGACTAATCTAGGTGACCTCTGTGCCTTAATTTTTTCTCTTTTATAAAATGAAAAGGTTGAAATAGATCAGACTTTTTGACCTTCAAACCCTTTTATACTCTTAAACCTGTTAAAAGACACCAAAGAGCATTTTCATTGGTTAGATACAGATACAGATACATTGATTTATTAGAAACTAAACCTGAGATAGTTGTAAAACACAAGAATATACTAGTGCACATTCCATTAGTCATCAGATTGTTGTGAATATAAGTAAGAAATACCAAGCAGTTCATTCTAGAGCAAAAGTTGGCAAACTGGCCAGTGGGTCAAATCTGACCTGCAGCCTATTCTTGTAAATAAAGTTTTAATTGGAATGCGGATTCATTTACATATTTTCATATAGTTGGTTTTCTACCACAGTGGCAGATTTGAGTCATTGCTACAAAGAGCATGTGACCGTTAAAGCCTCAAATATTTACCACTTGGCCCTTTACAGAAAAAGGTTGGTGACCCTTCTAGAGCATCAAGTTGGAGGTAGGCAGAAAAAGTTGAAAGGATGATAGAAGGCCGGATATGCCAAGCTAAAGCTAAAAAGCCTGGGATCCTGTAAGCAAAGGAGAGTCCCTGGAAGGATTTGAGTAGGGAGCAACATGTTAAAATTGGAATTTGTATTACAAGACCTCATAGTTCAGGTATAAATTGAAAGTCTGAAGTTGGGGCAGTAGGGATGGAAGAGGGGGCACATGAGAAATTCAGGTTGAATGTAAATGGTGAATTATGTGTTGGGGTACTATTGAGGTTGATGACCAGGTTGGATTCTGACATTACAAGCTCATTGCTTGGGAGCTTATCTTAAAGCTTATTTGAACAGAAAGAGAATGGTAGGGCATCTGGGTGGCTCGGATGGTTAGTAGTTGAGCGTCTGACTCTTGATTTTGCCTCACATCATGATCTCAGGGTCGAGCCCCATTTTGGGAGCCTACTAAAGATTCTCTCTCCCCCTGCCCCTTTCCCCAGGTCATGTTCTCTCTCTCTCTCTCTCTCTCTCTCTAAAATTAAATAAAAATAAAAAAATAAAAGCTACTCATGAAGTTTGCACATGAGAATTTATAAAGAAATGCAGTGCTTTGGGCCATCTGGGTGTTTAGTCTTGATTTTGGCTCAGGTCATGATCTCATGGTTTGTGGGTTTGAGCCCCGTGTCAGGCTCTGCACTAACAGCACAGAGCCTGCTTGGGATTTTCTGTCTCCCTCTCTCTCTACCCCCCACCTCCCCACACCCAAAACTTAAAATGGAAAAAAAATTGTTAATTCTTTTTTTAAAGATTAAAAAAAAGATATTCAGTGCTTTGAGTGTGTATGGAAGGCAATACTTGTAATTTTTGTAGTTTGCTTTCCTTTCTATGGTTTAGAATGGAATGGTGTAGGTTCTGAATTTGCACGCAATTATACCGCTTCCTTAAATGACATTCAAGATGTTTTTCTTTAATGGTGACTTGAGTTGCCACTAGGTGTCACTAATAGGTAAGCATTTTTATTGTTTTTGATTATTTCTTAAAAGGCAAATATTGATAATAAACATAGATTTATACATTGGTGGTTTTTAAAATTATTTAAGAGTTTTTTATAATCTTCGTATTTATTGAGGATTCCAAAATACTTGTGCTTTTGTGGGCTATATGTATTGACATTTACCAAATGTCTATTGAGATAATTTAAAAAAAATTTTTTAATGTTTATTTATTTTTGAGAGACAGAATATGAGCAGGGGAGGGGCAGAGAGACCCACACACACATATAGAACCTGAAGCAGGCTGCAGGCTCTGAGCTGTCAGCACAGAGCCTGAGGCGGGGCTCAGACTCATGACACCACGAGATCATGACCTGAGCTTAAAGTCAGACGCCTAACCAACTGAGCCACCAGGGTGCACCTAAAACAAATTTTTAAAATATTTATTTAAAGTAAACCAAGGGCCATTCAGGTTGGCCCAGTTGGTTAAGCATCTGACTTTGGCTGAGGTCATGATCTCGCGGTGTCTTGAGTTCGAGCTCCGCCTCGGGCTCTGTACTGACAGCTCATAGCTTGGAGCCTAGAGCCTGCTTCAGATCCTGTTTCTGTCTCTCTGTCCCTGCCCCGCTCAAGCTCTGTCTTTCCCACTCTCTCAAATATAAAATAAACATTAAAATAATAATAATAATAAAATAAACAGATTACAGCGGTGCCTTGGTGGTTCATTCTGTTAAGCCCCCAACTCTTGATCTCGGCTCAGGTCTTGATCTCATGGTTGTGAGTTCAAGCCCCGCGTCGGACTCTGTGCTGACAGCTCAGAGCCTGGAGCCTGCTTCAGATTCTGTGTCTCCCTGTCTCTCTGCCCCTCCCCCACTCGCACTCTGTCTCTCCCTCTCCCTCTCTCTCAAAAAAATAAAAATAAAAACATTTTTTAAATGTAAAAAAATAATAAAATAAACCCATTACTTATTAACATTTTTAACTACTATATTTTCCTAACCTAACAGAAGAGTAGCATTTTCATGTTTGCTTCTACATATATTATTTCAGCTAATGTATAAAAAGAAAACCCAGACTTATATAGATTTTTAATTACCTTTTCAGACAATTATGGATATTTTTATTATTTGATACTCAAAAGTTTTTTATTTTATAAACTTGACCAGTAGTAGCTTCTTCAACTTCTCATGCTTATTACATTAAAATTTATTGGTTTCTCTTACCCCTTGAATGTATCTTTAATCCATGAATGATTTTATCCATTCTGCGTGTGAAAATATCTGTTAGCTCATTGAGGTATATATTCTATTTCATTTTTTTCCCACATTTTATAAGCTTGGGCTAAAATATATATAACATAATATTTGCCATTATAGCCATTTTTAAGTGTACATTTCAGTAGCATTGATTATATTCACACTGTTGTGCAACTATCACAACTATTGTCAAGACATTTTCATCACACCAAACAGAAACTTTGAAACCATTAAGCAATAACTACCGATTCTCTCTTTCCCCCAGTTGTTGGTAATCTCTAATCTAGTTTCTGTTTCCATGAATTTGCCTACTCTAAATATCTCATATAAGTGTATCTGTCTTATTTCACTTATAATGTTTTCAAGGTTCATCCATGTTACAGCATGTATATGAACTTAATTGCTTTTTACAGCCAGCTATTCCATTGTAAGTTTATGCATTGTATGTTCATTTATCTTTTCATCTTTTGATAGACACATAGATTATTTCCACTTTTTGGCTATTGTAAATGGTGCATGCAATGAACATTGGCATACAAATATGTTTGTGTCTTTTTTTGATTGTTTTGGGTGTATACCTAGGAGCGGAGTTGCTGGGCCATATGATAAGTGTATGTTTAGCTTTTTGAGGAACCACCAAACCTTTGAAATACCCCAATGATTGCACCATTTTACTTTACTGCCAGCAATGCGTAAGGTTCCAGTTTTTTCACATCCTCACCAACACTTGTTATTTTTTGTTTCTGGTGGGTTGTTTTGTTTTATTTTTTATTGTAGCCATCCTAGTAGGTGTAAAGTGGTATATGACTGAAGTTTTGATTTGTAGTTCCTTAACAACTAATGTTGAGTATCTTTTCAAGTGCTTACTGTCCATTTCCTTATCTTTGAAGAAATGTCTATTCTGATATGTTGCCTAGTTTTAATTAGGTTATTTCTTCTTTTGTTCTGAAGTTGTAGGAGTTCTTTATATATTCTAGATAATAAACCCTTACCAGATGTAGGATTTAAAATATTTTATCTTATTCTTTTGATAATGTCCATTGGTGCACAAAAGTTTGAAATTCTGGGGCACCTGGGTGGCCCAGTCAGTTGAGCATCCAACTCTTGATTTCAGCTCAGGTCATGATCCCAGGTTTGTGGGATTGGGCCCTGCATCAGGCTCCACGCTGAGCTTGGAGCCTGCTCAAAATTCTTTCTCCCTCTGCCCCTTCACTGCATGCTCTCTCTCTCAAAAAAAAGTTTGAAGTTCTAACGAAGCCAAATTTCTTTATTTTTTCTTTTATTGCTTAGATTTGGTGTCGTATTAAGAATCCATTGCCAAATACAAGGTCACGAAGACTTACCCCTATATTTCCTAAGAGTTTCATGAGTTTATTTTTTTTTATTGTTGGGTTTTTTTGTTTTGTTTTGTTTTTAATGTTTGTTTACTTCTGAGAGAGACAAAGCGTGAGCAAGGGAGGGTCAGAGAGAGGGAGACACAGAATCTGAAGCAGGCTCCAGGCTCTGAGCTGTCAGCATGAAGCCCAACACGGTGCTGGAACTCACAAGCCAACTTACAAGCCACGAAATCATGACCTGAGCCAAAGTCGGAAGCTTAACTAACTGAGCCACTCAGGCGCCCCTAAGGTTTATTTTTGAGAGAAAAAAGAGTGCATGTAAGTGGGGGAGGGGCAGAGAAAGGGAGACAGAGGATCCAAAGTGGGCTCTGTGCTGACATCAGAGAACCCGATGCAGGGCTCCATGAAATCATGACCTGAGCTGAAATCAGACATTCAACCAACTGAGCCACCCAGGCACCTCTAAGAATTTCATGATTTTAGCTCTTACATTTAGGTCATACATTTTTACAGTGTAACACTAATATTACCACTGATCTCATCAGTGAATTCCTTAAATACGGGGATGTTGTCAAGCTCACAGCTATAGATACATGTTTTCCAGAATTCTAATTTTCATTTGAAACCTGAAATTTTGGGGGCGCCTGAGTGGCGCAGTCGGTTAAGTGTCCGACTTCAGCCAGGTCACGATCTCACGGTCTGTGAGTTCGAGCCCCGCGTCGGGCTCTGGGCTGATGGCTCAGAGCCTGGAGCCTGTTTCCGATTCTGTGTCTCCCTCTCTCTCTGCCCCTCGCCCGTTCATGCTCTGTCTCTCTCTGACCCAAAAATAAATAAACGTTGAAAAAAAAAATTTATAATAAAAAAAAAAAAAGAAACCTGAAATTTTGGGAGTGCCTGGCTGGCTCAGTCGTGGAGTATGCGACTCAGTCTCAGAGTCGTGAATTTGAGCTCCACATGGGGTGTAGAGATTACTTAAAAATAAAATCTTTTAAAAAAATAAAAAAATGAAACCTCAAATTTTGTCATTGTTAGTAAATGCTGTCGTTTGTTTTCTTTGAATGACAGGTTCATTTCATTAATTTTTGAGAGAATGTCTGCCAGATACCTGAGTCTGAATAGGCATGGTGTGTCTGGCAATCACTCTTTCAAATGAAAATGGTTGTCCCAAGGGGAGAAAAGGGTCTAGTTCATCTTGTAACTCAAACAATTGCATGGATGCGCTTCCTGGAGATAACCATCATACTTTAAAACAGAAGTGCTTCATTTGTACCTCTAATTTATCACACAGAATATTGAGACATTTACTCAAGAGTAAAAAATTTAATGCAATTAATCATTTTTACTGCTTCATGAAAAACTATTTTTTTCATTTTTTTAAGTAATGTCTACCCAATGGGGCTTGAACTCAGGACCCAACATCAAGAGTCACACACTGCACCGACAGAGCCAGCCAGGCTCCCCAAGGACTATTCTTTAAAAAAAAAAAAATTTTTTTTAATGTTTATTTATTTTTGAGAGAGACAGAGTGTGAACAGGGGAGGGACAGAGAGAGAGGGAGACACAGAATCTGAAGCAGGTTCCAGGCTCTGAGCTGTCAGCACAGAGCCCAATGCGGGGCTCAAAGCCACAAACCACGAGATCATGACCTGAGCCAAAGTCAGATATTCAACGGACTGAGCCACCCAGGTGCTCCTCCTTAAGGACTATTCTTATTTGAAACTGGCTTTTTTTCCCCTTTAAATGCATGTCAGGGAGATGGCAAAGTATATGGCTACTAGTGCAATTTGGTGCCACTGCTTTGAGTCATACTAAGTAAGGCACCAGCATTTTTACCCATCATTATTTTTACAAATGTCAACAGAGTAAAAAAGTCTATAGCATTTAATATTTTTATGAAAACAATTTTGACATCATGAAAAGGATCTTGGAGGAAACCTCAAAAGATCCTTGGACCATACTTTAAGAACTGCTTTAAAGGCTGTGATAATAGTTAAATAACAAATATTCAACCAAGTAAGTTTTAAACATATTGGCTTTTTATTCAATTAATGGATCAGGCGGCATCCCATCTGGCAAGTAGAGGGGAACTCCAAAGGGCTATAGAAAAGGAAAGGTTTTAAAAGTAGAGAGGGAGTGGTAAAAAGGAAATTATTAGCAAAAATCCACTGTTTTATGCAAGGTCACCCTCCTAAGTGGAACAAAAAGGATCTATCAGTAAATTTCCTAGTGCTGACCAGGAAATTCCCATGTTAACTGGGTAAAGGTTACATTTCTGGAGTTTGAAACTGCAGTTAGGTTAGGTATTATTATGTCCTGGCTTATGTCCTGGTCCTGTTATTAAGTCCTGGTAATGACTTGGGGCCTTATCCTAAGTGACACCATTTTGGGCCTGTGTGTGTATAAAACAAACAAACAAACAAACAAACAAACTTCTTTTTTACAAGTTATGTATTTTAATCAAAAAAGTAAAAATTGAGACATTTCTAATCTTGAAGTTCTTGCCATTGAACTTGAGTGAAGTTTTCCTTGTGTATGGGCTATTTTATATTTTTTTTAAAAATGTGAATATGCCTTGGCTCCAGACCAGAATTTTACAGTAATTTAAGTGTAGAATTAAAAAAAAAAGAGATGGCTGTATATTAACTCATACATTAGATGTCTTATGTAGTTTCTTCAATCTAGAGAAACCATCAGTTCTGGAGTAGCACAGCCAGGGGAGAACAAACAGGTTCCTGTGGGGCTGATGTTTACCAATGCTGGGCTAGTATTGGGCTTCAGAGTCACCTGGGAACCTTTAGAAGTATAATATTTAAACCTCATCATTACTGCTACCACCACCTACCCACCCACCCCCACCAAAAGATTCTGTTTTAATAGTCTAGCAAGCTGATTTGTTTTGTTTTGTTTGTTTTGTTTTGTTTTATGAGCTCTCTAGTGATGGTGATGTGCAAACCAGCTTTGAGAATCTGTAACCTGGGGTGTTTTTAAAAGCCAAATGTGAGAAGCTTGAATTTGAAGAAATTTTATCTACAACCTTTTATCTGCTTGTAGGCTCTTTTTATAAATGTGTTTTTTAAATTTATCAGGAAGAATATTTAATATTTCGTCTTTTCACTCTCTCAGAATTTGATCCTCCAGCTCCCTTTGTCACTCGTTTTTTGAACACAAGAGCGATGAAGGAAACCTTTAAGAGCTACATGGAATTGCTTGTTAGCATCGCTTTGGACCCTGACACAATGCAAGCCTTAGAGAAGAGCAATGGTACAGTCTGCTAAGTAGTACTTTCTTGGTAGTGCTTCATGGATCTTCTTTATTCTTATCTGTTAGTTATGTGTTTAGTATGTAGGTTTTCTAATAGATATCTGTATATTGTCAGTTCACATGTTCATGATACTGATTCCTGTCTTTTCATGAATTGTCAATATTTGAACAAATTTATATTGAGGGATTTTTTTAGATTGAATGTATTTTTATTGATTCCTACTCATGGGAAAATTATGTAACTACCCACTAGTTTCTTTCAATTCTAAATCTTTGTCATCCTTATAACATTTCACTAAGTGTCTATGTTACACGCAAGGTCCAGAGGTCAACACATTCTGCTTTCTAATGATTGGAAAGATGAAGTGGATAATAATGGTATAAAGATTAAAATCACATTATTTGTGTCTCATAAAAGATACATCACCAAATAATTATATTCTAATCAATTAATAATAAAACAGTGTATGCATTAGGTTACATTCATTAATATTATTCCTTTATATTCTTCCTTTAGTAACTTTTCCTTACAGTAAAATAGAGATGAGATTGATATCTGAAATAACTGGTGACTCATATATTTAATGTTGCTTGCTAATATTTACTACTCATCTACTGTAGCATTCACCAAGGAAGCTAAAAGAGGGAATGAAAGGGTTGTTAATGAGTCAGTTTCCATCACCCTCCTATCAAAATGATTGTATGCATGTATGATCAAAAGATAGTAACAAAAATCACTAACAATATACTTCAACAGTAATGCCTAATAATACATATGTTATTTCCACATACTTTGATATACATTATTCTGTTTTACTCCCAAAACAATTCAGACAGCCATTTTGTGGATGAAGACAGGCACCTAGAGGTTAAGTGTCTTGCTTAAGAGCCCACAATTTGCATGTAGAAGCAAAAGGATTACAATCTCAAGTCTTCTAATTTTTGGTCCATTGTTTTTTGACCGTATCAGAGACAGTAATCCATTCATCAGTCTAAAATTTTAGAGTCCTGTAGACCTGGAAGAGACATTAGAGATTATCTAGTCTAAAACATTTATTTTGTAGACTAAGGTTCAAAAAGATTAAATGTATTTCATAGTTATAGAACAACTTAATCATTGAATAACCACAATTAAAACCCATAGTTAATTCCCCACATCAGTGTTTTCACCATTAAATGTTTTCTCTCAATCAAAACCCCTTGCATCATACAACATACATTGCCTTAGTAATGGCAATTCCTGGGTAGTTGTATTTTAATTGATTTTTTTTTCTGTTGCTTATCATTGTTTTCTGATTTTTCTCTATTTGATATAAGGGGGAAAGACTTTAATGGTTATATTTTATTTTTTTTAATGGTAACATTTTTAAAATATCCACAGCTGTTTAAACCTTGTTTTGTGAAATGTAAATTCTTACAGTTTTTGAACAGATTTAATCACTACTAGAAAGATAAAAGAAAACTATCACAGTGTGTATCTAAGGTGAGTGACCTCAGAATGCATTCCTCACTAAGGACTTTTTCTTCAATTCGAGGAAGTGTTCTTCTGCTGGTCACTGCTTGTGTTTGTATTCCAAATATAAAGAATACTTTTATTCATCTATGAAATTAGCGGCCAGATTCTGAGGATTACATATACGTTTTCAGAATGGTCATTAAAGGTAGTGTTATAAAATGTATTATTATGCTGATAATTTGAGAAATAATCTAGTAACCTAAAATATTTAATACAGCACCAAAAGTAATTAATTCTCCAATGAAAGTGCTTTTTTTTAAAAAAGATCTTAAAGTTTTAGAGGGGTGAAAAAGAAAGTAAAAAGTTTTGGTTAGAAATCTTTATCATACTTTTACTCTCTCCTTTTCTGAAATAACTATTTTGACTCCTCTGTTGTGTTTTTGAAACTGGATTTTGATCATTTTTCTTCCCCTACTTTTTCTTTGGCCCAAACTACAGTTAAATTAAGACTATCATATTTGGTATTTTATAGATTTTTATAATGTCAGATAAATCTATATTTTGTAATATGATTATTGTTCAGATGATAAATGAGGTCTGGAGAAACTAAGCAGTCTGCTCACTGGTCATGGTAGCTGTCATCAATCAATTCTGGTGGCAAAGACAGGGCTAAAACCCAGGACTTCTGATCCTGTCCTCATACTATGCTGTTTCTTTCTCAGGTTGGCTATTGCAAACCTATTTTTTCAAGTTACCTTTTGTTCAGAAAGCTACATGTCCAGTATTTTTAAAGTAATATTTACATACACCAATGAATTTAATATCTTAGCTTTGAGGAAAACTTGGATTTTTAACAAGTTTTTATGTTGATAGTTTATCCTGTTACAATAAATTTTTATCTTGTTTTAGATGAGCTCCTTTTGCCTCATATGAAAAAAATAGATAGTATGCTGAATGATAACCGAAAGAGACTTCTTTTGAATCTTCATTTGGATCAGCCATTCAAGGTATTTCCTTCAGATGATTTATTAGCAAACTCACTGGCAATCATAGTCTTAAGAATAATAGGCAAGAAATTTATGAAAGTCACTCTCAGTTTTATAAAATTTTCACCAAATGAAAATTTAGTTTTTATTCATTATGAGTCTGTTTAGCTTGTCTTTTCATTTTATTAAGCTATTAAGCAGATTCTTAGTGTTAATCATTTGCTTTTTTTTTTTTTTTTTTTTTTTTTTGCTTAAGTTCATTTTTTAGGCTTTTATATTTATCTAGAATTCCTGCTACATAATAATTTCCAAATATTTTCAAAAGTACTTACTTGGGGTGCCTGGGTGGCTCAGTCAGTTGAGCGACCGACTTCGGCTCAGGTCATGATCTCGCGGTTTGTGGGTTCAAGCCCCGCGTCGGGCTCTGTGCTGCCAGCTCGGAGCCTGGAGCCTGCTTCTGATTCTGTGTCTCCCTCTCTCTCTGACACTCCCCCATTCATGCTCTGTCTCTCTCTGCCTCAGAAATAAATAAACATTAAAAAAATTTTTTTAAAAAAACAAAAGTACTTCCTTTAAACTACCAAATTCCAGTCTTATTTTTCTTTTAAACCTTTTCAAAATTTTCACATTTCATCTATAATTAGAATTGTCCTTTTCTTAGCATAGTTATAAAAATTTCCTTTATTTGTCTGATTTACTCAATATCTGAGGAAAAGTTATCTTAACATAATGGTAGATATATATAGTTTAAATTGGTCTTGGTGTCATCAGAAATATAGAACAATAAGAAGCTAATCTAAATACAGAAAAATTTATCACAGAAGCTACCTAGTAATCAAGTTTTTCCAGCTTTTCCTTTTTTTCTTTAATTTTTTTATTGTTTATTTTTGAGAGAGAGCACATGTGTGCTCACACAAGCGGGGGAGGAGGGACAGAGAGAGAGAGAGAGGGAGACACAGAATCCGAAGCAGGCTCCAGGCTCTGAGCTGTCAGCACAGAGCCCGACGCGGGGCTCAAATTCACGAGCCATGAGATCATGACCTGAGCCGAAGTCGGACGCTCAACCAACTGAGCCACCCAGGTGCCCCGAAATGTTATATGTTATACTTTTAATAAGAAAAGCTGAGGGGCTTCTGGGTGGCTCAGTCGGCTAAGCATCCGACTTCGGCTCAGGTCATGATCTCACGGCTCGTGAATTTGAGCCCCGTGTCGGGCTCTGTGCTGACAGCTCAGAGCCTGGAGCCTGCTTCGGATTCTGTGTCTCCCTCTCTCTCTGCCCCTCCCCCGCTCATGCTCTGTCTCTCTCTGTCAAAAATAAATAAACATTAAAAAAAATTTTTTTTAAGTATAACATATAACGCTTAGAATCTTCTGATCATATCTACCTTGGGAAAAGTTTTTTTATACATTTGTATATCTTTTCATTTTTATAAATAGAATTTCTTTTTTATTTTTCTTTAATGTTTATTTTTGAGAGAGAGGAAAGGAGGGGCAGAGAAAGAGGGAGACAGAGAATCTGAAGCAGACTCTGGACTATCAACTATCTGATATCAGTGCTATCAGTACAGAATCTGACACGGGGCTTGAACCCACAAACTGTGAGATCATGGCCTGAGCCAAAGCTGGATGCTCAACTGACTGAGCTACCCAGGCACCCCTGGACTTTATTTTTATAGCAGTTTTAGGTTCACAGCAAAACTGAACAAAGTACAAAGAGTTCCCATCTACCCCACATGAACAACCTGCCCCATTATCAACATCTCCCACCAAAGTGGTATATTTGTCACAATTGATGAGCCTACATTGATGTATCTTTTTTTTTTTTTTTTTTTTTTTTAAATTTTTTTTTCAACGTTTATTTATTTTTGGGACAGAGAGAGACAGAGCATGAACGGGGGAGGGGCAGAGAGAGAGGGAGACACAGAATCGGAAACAGGCTCCAGGCTCTGAGCCATCAGCCCAGAGCCCGACGCGGGGCTCGAACTCACGGACCGCGAGATCGTGACCTGGCTGAAGTCGGACGCCAACCGACTGCGCCACCCAGGCGCCCCCATTGATGTATCTTTATAACCTGAAGTCCACAGTTTGCATGGACTCTCTTGGTGTTGTACATTCTATCAGTTTGGAGACGGTATAATGACATGTTATCTACTATTAAAGTGTTATACAGAGTACTTTCACTGCCCTGAAAATCCTCTTTGCTGTATTCATCCCTCCCTACCCACTTAACCTCTTGCAACCACTGATCTTTTTACTCTCTCTATAGTTGTACCTTTTCCAGAATGTCCTATAGTTGAAAACTATACCGTATATGGTCTTTTCAGTTTGGCTTCTTTCACTTAGTAATAAGAATTTAAGATTTGGGGGCACCTGGTTGACTCAGTTAGTAGAGCATGCAACTCTTATCTAGGGGTCATGAGATCAAGCCCCACATTGGGTATAGAGCCTACTTAAAAAATAAAAGGGTGCCAGAGTGGCTTAGTCAGTTAAGCATCCAATTCTTGATTTCAGCTCAGGCCATGGTCTCACAGTTCGTGGGATTGAGCCCCCGTCCCATAACAGGCTCTGCACTGACAGCGTGGAGCCTGCTTGGGATTCTCTCTTTCCTCTCTCTCTCTCTCTCTCTCTCTCTCTCTCTCTCTCTCTGTCTCTGCCCCTTCTCTGCTTGCACACATATGCACGCACACTCTCTCTCAAAATAAATAAACATGAAAAAATATAAAAAAATAAAGATCTGTAAAATAACTTGTTTTAAAAAAAAAGAATTTTTTCTGCCATGTCTTTTTATGGCTTGGCAGCTCATTTCTTTTACCACTAAATAATATTCCATTGTCTGAATGTACCACAGTTTATCTGTTCATCTACTGAAGGACATATTTGATTGCTTCCTAATCTTGGCAGTTATCAATAAAGCTAGTATATAAACATATGTGTGAAGGTTTTTATGTGGATGTAAGTTTTCAGCTCATTTGGGTAATTTGTATAGCTTTTTCACATCCCTATTTTATCCAGACTCCACATAAAAGTGAAAATTGGCTTCATTTTACTAGGTAAAAATTAAGGCTCTGAGATTGAGTTCAAAGTTAAATGACACTAGAGTTGCCTGGCTGGCTCAGTCAACAGAGCATGTGATCCTCAGGGTCATGAGATCTAGCCCCACGTTGGTTACAGAGTTTACTTAAAAAAATCAAAAGTTAAATGACACCAAACTACTAATAGTCCTGTATCATTCACAGACGTGCACTTTCAGACAAAAAAGTCAAAAGGTACTAAGAAGCCTGGTACTAAGAATTTGGTCTGCAGACTACAGTCCAGTATTTTCTGCTTAACTGCTATTATCAATTGAAATTTAGAAAATACCTTGCTTTCTGCAGAGAAGGGAATGCTTTTAGATGTGTGTTTTCTAAAAGTTTACCAAATCTTAAAAATGAGCAGTTTGAGGTACCCCCCCCTTTTTTTTCAAGTAATCTCTATACCCAATATGGGGCTCAAACTTCCTCCCTAGAGATCAAGTCTCCCGCTTTACAAACTGAACCAGCTAGGCTCCCCTTGGCTAGCCATTTAGAAATGTTAAACCCGTTCTGGGGCACCTGGGTGGCTCAGTCAATTAAGCGGCCAACTTCAGCTCAGGTCATGATCTCAAAATCATGGGTTCGAGCCCTGTGTCAGGCTCTGCACTGACAGCTCAGAGCCTGGACCCTGCTTTGGATTCTATGTGTCCCTCTTTCTCTGCCCCTCCCCTGCATTTCCTCTCTCTCTCTCTCTCTCTCTCTCTCTCAAAAATAAATAAACGTTAAAAAAAAAAAAGGAGGGGCGCCTGGGTGGCTCAATCAGCTAAGCGTCTGACTTCACCTTAGGTCATGATCTTGCAGTTTGTGGGTTCAAGCCCTATGTTGGGCTCTGTGCTGGCAGCTCAGAGCCTGGAGATTGCTTCAGATTCTGTGTCTTCCTCTCTGTCTTCCCCTTCTCACTCCCCGTCTCTCTCTCAAAACATTTGTGTGAAGGCTTTTGTGTGGAAAAAAAAGGGGGGGAATGTTAAACCAGTTCTCTAATAACTTGTATTAAAATAAAAGCCACCACTTGAAATTTAATAGACTCTGTAGATATTTAAAGCTTATGCGATAGTTTATAATGAACAACTGAAAAATTAGTTTTCATATTATTTTCACAGAAAAAAAACAATTTCTAATTTTGAAATTAGTTATTAATTTTTATTATTTTCATTTACAGCGTTTTGCATTTTAAAACCAAAATACAAACAGTAGATTGTAAAAGATTGTCAGTCCTTTAGAAATAATTAACACCATTACTCGTGATGATCTTAGTAATTTTAGGAATCCTAAAGCTTTTTGAAGTAAATCATGTTCTGTTTTCCTCAGAAATCCATGTGCTTCCAATCATCTTTAGCATCTTGTCACAGAAAGTACTTGGGAACCCATACAGAGTTTGGAAGAGGTGGCCCTAAAGGTTGTAACTGTTTATAAAACAGTATAGCCTGTCAAATGGTAATTACATTCTGAATAATCAAAATAATGGAGGCACTTGAACCTGTATATTGTCAGAATTCAAAATAGTAAATGATAGTGGTTACTCAATTTAATCTTTTAAAACAACTTTTTCTTTTTCTTTTTTTTTTTTTTTAAGTAAACTCTATGCCCAACATAGGCTCAAACTCACAACCCTGAGATCAAGAGTCACACACTCCACCACCTTAAAACAATACTTAAACTAGTTAAATTTAGCTATAAAGATCATTCGTTATTGTTTGTGGCTTTTCATGATTTACCAAGTAGGTAAGGGCATAAATGTGCCAGTGACTTTTAAAGAATGGATTAGAGGAACACTTGGGTGGCTCAGTCAGTTAAGTGTCAGACTTTTGATTTCAGCTCAGGTCATGGTCTCACAGTTCCTGAGATTGAGCCCCATGTCAGGCTCAGCACTGAATGCGCAGAGCCTGCTTGGGATTCTCTCTCTTCTTTAAAAATAAATAACAATTAAAAAAAAAAGTGTGAACTAGAATTGGTTTGGCTCTATGACCACTAACTTGTCAGTGAGTAACTACTGTGTCATTGTGGCCAAAAAATTCATCAAGACCTGTTTTAGACTCTCTTAACACAACCGTAGTCAAAAAAGGCAGAGGAGTAGTGAAGCCAGAGAAGTATTATGATGCTGCTCATTTTCACTGTTCTCATCCTCACCTGTGATCCAGTGAATTCTTTATAGCAGGGGTTGGCCAAGTTGAATCGGTAGAGCTTTGGAGAAACATATGTCCCTCTTTCCCCTACTTTGAAGCCACAGAGAGGCATTACTAGAACTCCCTGCCTCATTAAGGAGTCCCTACAGTGCCATGTGCTGTTGGCATAAAGCAGGTCATAAGGCTCACTCAAATTTAAGGGATGAGGAAATAGATTCCACATCTTGATGGAAGAGCTACAAAGAATTTGTAGCTATGTTTAATACCCGTGTATATATCTGTATTGTATATATTTACCACATGCCATCTGTACCCTCTGCATATTCGTGTGTGTACTAAGCATAAATGTATGTATGTATTTTTTTCTGTATTTTTTAAAATAAATTTTGAATAGCTGAAAGTAGTTTAGTTTTCTTCTGATGTCAGTTATTTTTGCTTTATTTTAAAGAATGCTTTGGAAAGTTTTCCTGAACTAACAATAATTACCCGTGACTCTAAAGCAAAAAGTGGGGGTTCTGCTATTTCTAAAATCAAAATGAATGGCAAAGCTTATAATAAGAAAACTCTAAGGACTTCTAAAACAACCACCAAATCTGCACAAGTAAGTAGATATTGATTGATAAAATTATACCTTTTCCACTTAATATAATTCCTATTTAAAACATTGAAACAAGCAAATATTTTACTAAATTTTGTTGTAAATATGAACTCTTTTCAGATACGCATGAGCAGCTCCAGCTCAAGGAACAGGGATTTAGTCTTATTCTTTGTGTTTCTCCATCGTCCAGCAGGGTATCTGCATGTAGTTAGTGCTCGCAGATTTTTAAACTAGATTAATAGGCAAGGAATCACCTGATGCCTGTATTTATATTTTATATATACTTTTTACCATTGGATACAAATGCATATAGATAAGTGAGCATACACATTTCCATGAGATTCAATATTCCATATCTGTAAAATTATTGAAATTGGAATTCACTCATTTTCAAACATAGTCTAAATTATTGCCTTTTCAGAAAACAGTTTTACTAATCAATTCCACATCAAAAATATATTCTGTAGAAACAGATTCACAAATGCATAAAAACATATGCCCTTGCTCATTGTGCAGTTGTTTGTAAGAGCAATCCAGTTATGCTTTGCCAGTAGGAGATTGGACAAAGAGCCATCCAGATAATGTAATACTATGTACTTTTTAAAAAGAGACTCATTCATTCTTTCAGTAAAATATTTTGAGTGCCTACAGTTTGCAAATACAGTTCTAAGTACTAGGAATATAACAGTGAAAAATGATCAAAAATCCCTGCCCTCATATCTTTTATAGTGGCAGGGGGGATATATGTAATAAATAGGTATTCAAGTTTTAGTTAGGAAAAAATAAGTTCTAAAAAATAGAGTTGCAGAACAACATGTATAGTAGGATTTCCTTCCCATTACAGAATGAGAGTTATTAATACGTAGTATATACCTCGAGGGAAAATATGAAAGAATATATACCATGCTGTTAATCTTGTTTATCTCTAAAGCAAGAGATTATAGATTCTTATACTTTATAAGCCATCTGACATGTTTACTGTTTAAATTTTTTCTATGTTTAAACTTTTTGAAATAGTGTGTTGTTTATATTCAGGAAAAAGAGTGAAGGTTTTAAAATACAATTTAAATTCTTAATCGAATAAGCCTCTTGTCCATATTTAAGCATATATCTAGCCATATTAGTCATTTATTTTTAAGATTTCCATTGAGACTTTTGGTCTAGTGTTCTTGGAAAAAGTATTCGCAGCTCAAATATTCCATGAAATAAATATACCTATAAACTCTTTTCTTTTTATAGGAGTTTGCTGTTGATCCAGAGAAAATACAGCTGTATTCTTTGTATCATTCACTCCATCATTACAAATATCATGTTTATCTGATATGTAAAGATGAGGTAATTTTTTTCACTTATTTAAAAATGAAAATTTTTTTCTGAACTTTTAAGGATTCCATACCTATCGTGGTTTTTTAATGTTTTAAAGAAAACTGTTGAAAAATATGTCCCTCTATTGTCCTGTAAATAATGTTATTCTGAGTATCTCTGTTATGTGTTGTGCTCATATTAATCTGAGGCTCTTAGGGAAGCTGTAAGTGGTAATGTTTTTAAGCTATTATGCTTACTTACCTTGCCATAATAAATGGTACTTTATTTCATTTTCTTCTCCCATAATACAGAATGATCCTGCTTTAATTCACTTCAGGCACTGCTTTGACATCCTGCTGTCTTCCTTATCACTAGAATGGCCTTATCCCACTTAACTGCAGAGAAAGGGGTTTTTGTGCCTTGGCAGGAAGAAATGATAGTTAAAATTTAATTGTAACTTTTAAGTATCATAATTAAGGTTGCTCAGAAATTATATATGACCATACTACCACTTTGTAGGTGGGATAATAAAGTTCAATCTCCTCAAAGGTTTAATGGTTCTAGACAGTAGTATCTTTTTTGACCAGCACTACCAGTTTTTTAATAAAGAGTTAAGTTGGCCCAAGGCTATACTTGATGTGTTTGATGATAATGCGCTGGAAAGATGGTCGTGCAATATATGTTGACTATTTTTACAATGCTCTGAAATGTAGAATTGACCCCAAAATTGGCCACTTAAATTTAACACAACTGGAAGCAATTGAGAAAGTTTGAGCCATTTTTTTCTAGCTTCCTCCTTGCCCTTCTGGAACTAAAAATGATAGGATTAGACTTCACCTGAATTTATGTGACATAATCATTCTCCATGGATGGAATTTGTTTTTTAAAGCAGTATTTGTAGGTGGATTCATAAATCCTTTTCATTCGAGATCTAGAAACAGTGAGCTCTTATTAAGAGCTAATAAAGGGATAAGTATAAGCTAATGTGGCAATTCTCTTTATTTTAGATTTCTTCTGTGCAGAAAAGAAATGAAGACTTAGGACAGGAAGAAATTGTTCAACTTTGTATGAAAAATGTAAAATGGGTAGAAGACCTGTTTGAAAAATTTGGAGAACTTCTAAATCATGTACAGCAGAAATGTTCCTAACATTTCCACAAAAATTCCGTGTATTTTATAGCACTAATGAACTGGCAGAGGCGGGTGGTCGAAGGGGGTGCAGAGCCTCAGATAATTGAATGTCAGGCAGTGGTCTCCTGCGGGCACACCTGCTTTGACCATAGAACTTGCATCATGACCTCTGCTGAAGGACAGCGGTGCTGCCCAGGAAGTCAGTCCTTTGGAAATGGACCTAAAACCCTACCACGTTTTTATCCTAATGAATGACTTTTCTATTTTGTAAACCATTGGGTAACTGAGTTTTATTTTCAGAAATGTTTTTTGACAAATGATGAAGCATGCACTAAATATAATTTTTCTTTATGGCTAGAGAAATAACACTTACGTAACTTGATTATTTTTTCCTGACTCTGACTAAATACCAGAATGAAAGAGAGGTGGCACAGAAAGCATATGTTTATATTCATGTCTGGCCACAAAATGGAAAGTATTGTACATTATGTAAACAGATCTGGTGTGATGTGACATTTTGTATGAGAATATCCTCAATTTAAAATATGAAATTCAGAAACTGCATTCTGCTTTACGAACTCCTTTTACTCTTAACATGTTCAGGAAACTGGATGTGGAATTGGTGCAATTCTAGGACTGCTTTTTGTGTCAAATTATATTGTAATGAGAAAAACAATGACATACTATTTTCCCTATCTCGAAGAATATTTTCGTTTATACTGTTTTTCCTTTGGAAAAATTTTCAATTGTACATTTTATTTCACTAATAGTTGTATTTTTCACAAGGAAAATGTTGTGGTTATAATTAAGTTTGATGTATCTGTACTACACTTTCCATTATTTTCAGTAAATCTTATTTAGTTATATATGGAATTTCTATTGTGAATTCTATCTTGAGGTAACCATTTTTGTTTATACAGATTTGCTTCAGTGTTATCCACAATATGCATTCAGTACTAGAATTAGTTTAGCTTTATAAATGGAGTTGTGTTAGACACTGCAGTAATTTTCTAATTCATGAAAGTAAATTTCTTACTAAACTAGTACTTGATAAACTGATTTGTCAAATCAAAATTCACCACGTTATACGTTTGGAAGAATGAAATTTATGATTAGGCTACATGCAGTGTTAAACACAGCTTACCTAACTCTTAGAACTGCAAGTGGTAGAACTCTCCTTTGGTGCCTTTCCAACCTTTATACATGCTGTTGTAGCTTTCTTTAGTTTGATAGCTAGTGTTTCAAGTAGTATAGCTGAGACAGTGAATGTATTAGGTTCAACATGACCTTTTGTTTTATTTGTGTTTGCCAACAGGATGCCTTATTTGTTTGAGAAAAAGATTTACTAGTGTCCTTCTAAATGATCTCCTTTTTTAGGATTCTAAAGAAGTTGTTAATCATCATACTTTTTGTTTATTTTACCACCGTTTAGTGCCTTAAGCCCTATCAAGAAAGCAGTGTTACTGCTCAATGCCCAAATAAGACATGCTTATGTGGACATTGCTGTTGTCTTGATTTTGAGTTAACAGGCCAACTTCTTATACTTAAAACCTTGCTAAATTGGCAAAGAATTAAAGATAACATGTGACTTGATTTGAGAGTAAAACATTGTAGCATTGGGTAGAAAATGAGTGAGTTAAGCTTACATATTTATTTTTGATGGTTATCTTATTAAAAGCAATAATTCTTAATCCAACAATCCTTGTACCTGCCATTAGATGAGATAATAATAGAAGTTTCTCTCAAGGGTTAAATGTTCCACTTCTGAAAATTTCTAAAAAGACCTGTTTAAACAGTTGATTTTGAAAACAAAAGTAACCTATTAGATTCATTTTGCCTAACTCAAATGAGAGACTTACCAGTGAGAGCATCATAAAATTAATTTCACCAGGTGGAGAAGAGTAGGAAGCAGCCATATTTCTTTCTGATATTGACTCTGGACAGAATCGGTTTCTTTCGTTTCCAAAGTGCAGAGTAGATAACTACATCTCCTAATGTAGTGTTCTAAGTACATAAGTACATGTCTTTCCTCCCTCAGTTTAACTTTCCTGAATCATTGATGGTTGAAATGCCATCATGCATTTAGGTAACACTTGAAGTACATGTTTGAAATCACGAGCCACATTTCCTTGTTAAGGCCCATGGAAAACAGGTACATTTCCTTAAAGTTAATCTTATGTTTCCTATAGAAAATAACCCATTTCCTCTTCAACTGCAGTTGTCCTCAAAATGTTTGCAGTTGTATTCATTTTAGTAAAACAAGTGTTTTCATAATGTCAGAGGCCAAGTCTGTGATAACTGCCTGCAGGAGACCCAGTTGTTTGGCACTGTCTTCTCTCATTTGATCATTAATATAGGCAAGGGCCTCAAACTCGGGCCTTCGCAAAAAGTGGGACTATTATTATGATAACCATTCATGAGTCCTTTCTTTGTATGAAGTTGAATAAATACCTAGCTGATTAGCATTCACATTCCTTGCCACGGAGTTTGAAATTTGTAGTATAGAAATAATTTTAGGTTGTAGATAGAATTAAAGAGGTAAAGCACACATTGCCACAACCCAATGATAAACATTTTTAAGAAAGATTGGATTTTCCTTCCTGCAGATATATCTGGAAATAATATAAAAAATCAGTTTGTGTTGGTGTTTATTTGTAGTTCAGACTGGTGGTTGTAGAAGGAGCTTCCTTGTTCCCATTTTCATAATAATCCAGTTTCCACTTATTTGATCTCTAATGAAGTCACAAACTTATGATGATGTGAATTTATCATAGTAAGTCAACAATACAAACTGTCCACTCTTCTTTTACACTATCAAATAGAAAACATTGGTGAGGTGCAAAAATCTTAATTTAAAACAGGAGACGTTCAGATTATCTTTAAGTTTCTAAATTTCTTTAAGTTTCTAAAACTTGAAAATGATAGGTGACTCATACATTATTACTGGTTTCAAAGCTTTCCTCACATTTTTTAAAGTCTCACTTTCCTTTTAATATATATATTTATTTTTGTTGAAACAGCTGTTTTCCAATCTATGATTTTGAAGATACACCAATAAAAACCCAATGTAGGAGCAGGGTTATTAAATCAGCTTTGGGTCCCAAAAGTTGCTTCAGATGTGCAAGTTGTGAATTTTATTGTATTTGTAGAATACAGTTTTTGTTTTGAACTACAGTTTCATCTGCTTCTCAAAAATGATTTTCAAACAGAGTGAACTGTCCCGGGATAACTGCTTCTACCCATGTCAATTGCATTTGACACGTAACTGCACAAATGAACAATGTACACTATTGGTTGTGCATTAACTTACATGTACAACTTTTGGCATCTATGTTCACAAATGCATGTTTTCGAAAATCACCTTTATTTATAAGTGACAATGATTGAAGTTAAGGATACAAAGAAACCTGCATTTGTAGCCCAGAGTTTTAAGTGGTCCATAACACAATGTATGGAAATGTGAAAGACAATTTTGTATATTTGTTTGTTACTAACTCAGATCATTAAAATGAAAACAATTTTTTAAACAACAAAATCAGAATGTTTTGAGGGTTTGTTTTTTTTTTTTAAGAATTGAAAACTGAGGTATTCTATTATCTAAAAGCATCATCATGTTATAGATTCTTCACACAACACCTATTTTGTAAAGTCCTATTGTAAAGTTATTAGGTACAAATCTATATTAACTATTGAATATGTAAAAACGAGTTTATCCTGATTCATCAATTTTCAGAGTAATAATATCCTGCCTTTACCTTCATATGCTATTTTAAAACATTAAGTATTCCAAGTAAATACATGCTCAGCATATTTGCTGTGTTTTAAAATAGTTTTTTCGAAGAATCTTTACACCCAACGTGGGGCTCAAACTCACGACCTGATATCGAGAGTTGCATGCTCTACCGACTGAGCCAGCCAGACACCCCAATTAATTTTGATTGTAAAAGCACATTTCAATCCTTGACTTATTTTACATTATTCAAAACCAAATCTTCAATCAATGATCTCTATCAAAAATTGTTTTAAAATTTTGTAACGTCCCTGTTTTATTCTCCATTGGTTGCTAAAATTGTGTTAATTTTCAGAAATAGTCATTATTCAAATATCGTAGAAAATAGTCATTAAAATTATATTGCAAACCTAAATGATAACACTTCTACACTGCTTTATTAATGTCTTGTTACTTTCTGGTTCTTTTTATTAGTGTTTTTTTTTATTTTTTATTTATTTTTTTAATGTTCTTTTAATTTTTTTAAGTTTATTTTAAGAGAGACAAAGACAGTGCGAATGGGGGAAGGGCATAAAGAGAGGGAGAGAGAATCTCAAGCAGGCTCCCAGCTGCCAGTGCAGAGCCCAATGTGGGGCTTAACCCACAAAACCGTGAGATTATGACCTGAGCTGAAACCAAGAGTCAGACTGAGCCATAGGTGCCCCTAAGGTTTTCTTTTCTAACGTTTATTTTAGAGAGAGAGAGCATGAGCAGAGGAGGGGCAGGGAGAGAGGGAGACACAGAATCCAAAACAAGCTCCAGCCTCTGAGCTGTCAGCACAGAGCCTGACGTGGGACTCGAACTCAGGAACTTTGAGATACGATCTGAGCCAAAGTCAGACACTTAACCAACTAACCAACTGAGCCATCCAGGTGCCCCATTAGTGTTTTTTAAAATGAATTTTGTATCTCAGAGGAGCTCTCTAAAATCAATTATTTAACCTGACTTTCTCAAGAAATACGTGTAAGAGGAGACTTGTTTTCCATATGGAAATGTTTTTATTACCAGAAAAATAATAAAGTTACATACTTATTGTATGAAAAAAAGTCACAAAATATGAAAATGTAAAGAAAAAGGTATAAACCACTCTCAATATTAAGTCTTAACATCAGCCCAGAACATGCTTTCAATTCCCAATTTGGGATGGGTCACAAAATTAGGTATTAGCAATTAGCCCTTTTCTGTGGTGTGACTTTAAGTAAATTCTTAGATTTCAGAGATACTTGTGTTTAAATGAAAATGAAAAGGCACATTCCAAAGGGAAATAGAAACTATCTGGATTATTGTTCATTTTAGGTTATATGTATATATATATATATATCTGTTCAGTTAACATGAATAATTTAGAGCTGACCGGTTTCAAATAAAAGGAAGATAGAATTACCTAGTAGTCTGTTGTTAAACCTTACCTATTTTGTGATGTTAATCAGGAGTCCAGAAATTGCTTTGCAAGAATCACTTCTGTTTTACATATAATTTACCTGTAACACACTGAGAGATGTTTTCACCCGTAGCAAATACAGATTTTCTTTTAATTTAGCTCCTTACAATATTTAGAATAAGGCAACAATGAAAATCATTTAAGACCTAGAATAAAAAATAATGGACATGGTAGAAATTTTTCTTAAATTGTAGCAAGAAGGAACTTTTTCTTCCTTGTCCTTCCTCTCTTCACAATGTTTCTGTGTCTTTTCATTGCTTTTAACCCAGACTCTTATAAAGTTAAAAGCACTTTATGAAATGAAATGTTTCCTCCTTTTTTTCCCCATTTGTGGCCCAGGCTTAAGGAACATCTTTAAATTCCTCAAATGTGTGTTTTTTCTTGCCTCTAGTAGTTCTTGTTCCCTCTGCTGAACTAGTCTTCCTTCATCTTTTAATTCTTCAGGTTTCACTTTAATATCACTTCTTTTGGATCAGATTAGGTTTTAACCCTCTGGCCCAGATAATGTGCCCTGTGATTCCTGTAATGTAGCATTTACCACACTTTGTTATGGTTACTTGACTGGTGCTCTTTACTGTGATATGATAGGACCTATGTGTGTTTTGCTCATCATTGCACTCCCAGCATCTGGTGCAATATCTGGTCTCATTAAATATTTAATGAATAACTGGATATATGAAAGAAAAGTTACATGGAACATTAAAAGGTAAAAACAGGAAAGTATTCACTGCATTTTGCAATAAAGGCATTAATGACTTTAGTGAGCAATGTGCAACTGCAGCGTCAGAAGAAAGCGACAATACCAAGAGTTTGTACAATAGAATATTGGTATTTTATGAAAAAGTGCAATGTAGTGGCCATTATTTTTTACATTTTGTCCTCATCTGCAGAGACAGCCCAGGGACCCTGATTTCACATTCCTCTCTTTTGGGCTTGAGACTCCAGCTGGAATAATTAGAGAACAAAGTTCCAGTAAAAGTGAATGAATGTTTCTGTTAGAAGTACTCATTGTGAGCAAAATACTCGAGAGGGAGTGTTTATCTACTTGGGGAGCATCCTGCAAAGCTTCATGGAAGCAGTAATGATTAAGCC
Organism: Puma concolor; assembly: GCF_028749965.1. Taxonomy (NCBI): domain Eukaryota; kingdom Metazoa; phylum Chordata; class Mammalia; order Carnivora; family Felidae; genus Puma; species Puma concolor. The sequence goes on along the minus strand of NC_141676.1, from coordinate 28,648,269 downwards.
AGGTCTCAAAGGTTGGGAGAAATTTTACACAAACCTGGATGAAGAAAAAGGCATAATACTTTGTTTTCAGGAAAATGGTTTCTACTTGCCACTAAACTAGCTCTGTCCTCAGACATGTTATGTGAAGCCTAGTCTGTGTCTATTTTCTCATCCTGAAAGTGAGGTAAGAAACAAAGTCTTCTAAAACTATTAATGTTCTTTGATTCTATAGAGACTGGAACGTTGGGAGAAATGCAGAGTTGTTCAACAGTAGCACCAAAGAGATAGAGCAGAACAGGAAGAATGACTTTACCACATTATTCCCAAGCTTTCACTAACTTGCAAGACTTAGATTAAAATCATTAAGCAGGTATTTTATACACACACCCCCCCCTGGCAGTGCTTAGTTTACCTTGTGACAGTAGTATAAGATTAGAAACATCTGCTCTCACCAGTCACTTGTGAAGTACTTAAGGTCATATCTACATCATCTTCACCTTTCTCGCTCCAACAGCACGAAGTATTTTACACAATAGGCTCTTAATAGGTATGTGTTGAATAGATGGGTGATTTATACATGAGTGTTCATTTGGACAGTGTTTTCAAGCTGGCCTGTAAGTAGCTCAAAATGCCATTAGTATGGTGCCTGACTGGCTCAGTCAGGGGAGCATGTGACTCTTAGTCTCAGGGTTGTAAATTCAAGCCTCACATTGGGTGTAGAGATTTCCTAAAAATAAAATCTTAGGGGAGCCTGGGTGGCTCAGTCCGTTAAGTGTCCGACTTCAGCTCAGGTCATGATCTCACGATTCATGAGTTCAAGCCTCTCATTGGGCTCTCCGCTCTCAACACAGAGCCTGCTTCAGATCCTCTGTCTTCCTCTCACTCTTTCTGCCCCTCCCCCACTCACTCTGTCTCAAAAATAAAATAAAACAGTAAAAATTTTTAAAATTTTTTTTTCAACGTTTATTTATTTTTGGGACAGAGAGAGACAGAGCATGAACGGGGGAGGGGCAGAGAGAGAGGGAGACACAGAATCGGAAACAGGTTCCAGGCTCCGAGCCATCAGCCCAGAGCCCGACGCGGGGCTCGAACTCACGGAGCGCGAGATCGTGACCTGGCTGAAGTCGGACGCTTAACCGACTGCGCCACCCAGGCGCCCCGACAGTAAAAATTTTTTAAGTAATAAAGTCTTTTTAAAAATGCCATTAATGTCAGTGGTCCATTACCTGCTTTCTCTATCTTTAAAAGAAAACCTCTCATCACTGTGCTTCTCAACAGACCAAAGTCCATTCTCTTAATTTTTCTATTTAATTTCCATTTAATCTATGGAAGTGAATGAGCTATCATCAGAGAGCAGCTGTCTTTAAGCAGTGAAGCAAGAGAATTAAAAACACTAGCAACAACTTAGCCAAAAGAACTTGGCTTTCTAATGTATTTTTTAAATTAACCTTGTTTACATACTCTTTTCATCAATGACTTAAAAACTGTTAATGGGCCAATCAGTAAAAGTCTTTTCAATGCCAGTCCTCCATTGAGTTTATTAGAAGATAACGTTATTTGATTTAAGTAGAAGTCAGGAAGTTAAGGTTTTTTACAAATGCATTAATGTTATCACAGGAGTTTGCAAACAATTCACTATCAAAAAGATTATGTATTAAAGCACCATTCACAAAGCATTGCAAAGCAAAAATTTGTCGTTTTAAAGAATGCCCACACTCATGAGCAAATACTGTGCGATCCAAATGAGAAACACGAGAAGTCATCACTGACTGGTAGCTGAGCACCACTATATTAGCTTTCTTGGGCTGCTATCACAAAATACCACAGACTTAGGTAGTTTAAACAACAGAGACTTATATTCTTACAATCCCAGATGCTGTCAGTCCAGATCAAGGTCCAGCAGTTGAGTTGATGGTGAGGGCTCTCTTCCTAGCTTGTAGATAACTACTTTCTTGCTGTGTCCTCATATGACAGAGAGACTCTCTGGTGTCTTCTAAGGGCACTAACCCCAACATGAGCACCCCAAATTTACAACCTCCTATAACTCTAATTGCCTTTCAAAGGCTTCACTTCCAAGTACCACCACATTGAGGGTCAGGGCTTCAACATATGAATTGGGGGCAAGGAACAAAAACGTTCAGTCCATGACAATAACTGAGGTGTCAGTTATGACAGAAAAGCTGAAGCCTGCCCTGCAAATAGCACTGACTGGCTTAAAATGATCTCTGGTCTGGGGTGCCTGGGTGGCTCAGTTGGTTAAGCATCAGACTTAACCATGATCTCACAGTTTGTGAGTTCGAGCCCCACATTGGGTTCTGCTGTGACAGTGCGGAGCCTGCTTGGGATTCTCTCTCTTCCTATCTCTCTGCCCCTCCCCTGCTCACTCTCTGTCTCTCTCAAAATAAACAAACTTAAAAAAATTATGTTTAAAAAAATATCTCTGGTCTATCCAGAAGCAAGAACATAGTTTATATATAACTCTTCTACCATAGAGAAGTGACCACAGTAAAACTCTCTTAGCATAGAGGTCAAAGCCTTGCCACTTTGAACTTCACATAGGCAAAAACAGGCTATCAGTTCCTTCCTAAATAAACCCTCCTTTCCCAATTTCTCTCTTCCCCAATTTTCACACCTTTTCTTGAATAAATGTTTCTTCACCTTTTATTTATACCTAGGACCTTTTAATGTTTTTTTTTTTACCCTATTTTTTTTTTTTTTGAGAGAGAGAGAGCATGAGTGGAGGAGTCGCAGAGGGAGAGAGAGAATCTCAAGAAGGCTCCACGCTCAGTGCAGAGCCAGACTCAGGGCTCAGTCCCACAACCCTGGGATCATGACCTGAGCCAAAATCAAGAGTCTGATGCTAAACTGAGCCACCCAGGTGCCCCAAATGTTTTTTTTTAAAGAATTTATTTTTAAGTAATCTCAACATGGGGCTTAAATCTACAACCCCAAGATCAAGAGTTGCATGCTCCACTGACTGAGCCAGCCAGGCAACTCAAATTGGTTGTTTTTTGAAAATAACTTTTACCAGTTTACTGGTTAATGGGTCAATGGAACTCCTCACACTATCATGCCAGATGTCAATCTCCAGCTGTTAAAAACTTTAAGTGTATGATTTTATGCAAAAAATTCAATGGTCTATACCATGAGTTTTATACCATGTTTGCATGTGATAAAAATAATAATTAAATGTAATTAAAATAATAGGGAGCACCTAGCTGTGTCAATCCATTGAGCATGCAACTCTTGATTTCAGTTTTCTGGGTTTCAGCACTATGTTGGGTGCAGAGATTGCTAAAAATAAAATATTTTAAAAATTTTATAAATATATATATACACATATAATTTTATATATAATTTATATATATATATAGCTTAAGCAATAAAAATAATTTTTAAAATTCAGGGGTTTTTTGGTAAACTTTTAAAAAATATTTTTTTAATGTTTATTTTCTTTATTTGTGAGACAGAGATAGAGCGTGAGCAGGGGAAGGGCAGAGAGAGAGAGGGAGACAGAATCCCAAGCAGGCTCCAGGCTCTGAGCTGTCAGCACAGAGCCCGACATGGGACTTGAACTCATGAACCATGAGATCATGACCTGAGCCCGAAGTTGGACGCTTAACTGACTGAGCCACACAGGCACCCCAGATTAGTTTTTTAAAGGTATTATTATAGGTATGAAATATTAGGGAATACATTTCTCTTTTACCTTTTGTTGTCCCTTGGTCCTTTTTTTCATGTTCCATTTTTTTCTTTTTCTTATTATATGTAACATTTATAAATATTAACCTTAATAGGAGCAAGGTCTGTTTTTTTCTAAATCAGAGAGCAGCAAAACTTCCTTCAATTGGGAATTAAACATTACTCCAAATACGCATGTTGGCATGATTAGGTTTTTATTATATATTGAGATTATAGGAAAGTGATTTACTAACTATATTGTATCCAGTTCTTTAAATAAAAGAAAGTTTTGTCATTGGATTTAGGACTGCTTGTTCTGAACTTTGAAGTCACAATCTGACATCCCACTCAATGTTTATCTTGGTAAGTATGCCATTATGGTCCATGCCCTAAGTGCTCTGTGTGTATGTATTTTGTTAAAGAAAGTAGATGATTAGCTTAGTGGATGTAATTTACTATTAATTCACTGTCTATAAAGACATTAGCTCCCAAGCCCCATTCTTTGTAAACAATATTATTTTTTGGCTAACTGGAAAACAATATTTATAATTCATTACCTAGTTTATAAAGTACCCATTCCGTACAAGGTGCTCTGCTTTTGAGATTTACACCACAATAAAAATTAGGATGAAGATAAGCTAAGATTTATTAACTAGTAGTGAAAACAGAAATTATTTCTTCTTGATACTTGGGCCAGTCATCCTGGGTCCTTTTATTTTTTATTTTTTATTTTTGAGGAATTTTCTTCTGTAATCTCTACACCCAACATGGGGCTGGAGCTCACAACACTGACACTGATTTCAAGAGTTGTGAGCTCTACCAACTGAACCAGCCAGGCACCCCAGTCCTGGGCCCTTTTATTTATTTTTATATTTTTTTAATGTTTATTTATTTTTGAGGGAGAGAGAGCACACGAGCAGGGAAGGGGCAGCAAGAGAAGGGGACAGAAGATCTGAAGCAGTCTCCATGCTGACAGCAGAGAGCCCATCTTAAGGCTCAAACTCACAAACCATAAGATCATGACCTGAGCCAAAGTTGGACGCTTAACCAACTGAGCCACCCAAGAGCCCCTTGGGCACTTTGAAAAATTAGGAGTGGGGGCACCCGAGTAGCTCAGTCAGTTAAGCATCCAAATCTTGATCTCAGCTCAGGGTTCTTTTTTAAATATATATATATTTTGTATTTTTAGAGAGAGAGAGTGAGCAGGGAAGGGGGTAGAGAGAAAGAGAGAGAATCTTAAGCAGTCTCCACCTCAGTGTGGAGTCTGATGCAGGGCTCAATCCCAACCCCCGAGATTATGACTTGAGCCAAAATCAAGAGTGGAATGCTCAACCAACTGAACCACCCAGGTGCCCCTCACCTTAGGTCTTGATCTCAGGTTCATGAGTTCAAGCCCCCTCATTGGGCTCCACACTGGATATGGAGCCTACTTACTTACTTAATTAATTAAAAAATAAAAATTGGGGATACATAATACGACAGGAAGAAGAAAGGTTTGTTAAGCATATACTATGTGTTAAACAATTAGCTTAATAAACATAACACTTTAATAATGTTTGGGAATATCTCAATTTCTCCTTTATTTTTTAAAGAACAGTTTTGCTAGATAGAGAAGTCTTGGTTGAGTCTTTTTCTTTCAGCACTTTAGAATATGTCTTCTTTCTGCACTTCATGATTTTTGATGAGAAGTTAATCAAATTGAGCATCCCATGTATGCAATGAGACATTTTTCTCTTGCTATTTTTAAGAGTCTCCTTGTCTTTTGACAGCTTATGTTTGGATTTCTTTGACTTTATCCTACTTAGAAGTTGTTAAACTTTTCAATGTGTTGATTCAGATTTTATCAAATTTAGGAAGTTTTTTTGGTCTTTAGTTCTTGAAATATTCTTTCTAGCCCTTTCTATCTCTACTCTTTTCATGGCAGTCTCATTATGGGTATGTTCACACACTTGATGGTGTACCACGTGTCTCTGAGGTGCTCATTTTCTTCCAGTCTTTTCTTTCTCTTTGTGAGACCCAATAATTTCAACTAATCTATCCTGAACTGTGCTGATTCTCTCTTCTGCCAGCTCAAATATGCTGTTGAACTCCTCGAGTGAATTTTTCACTTCAGTTATTATACTTTTCAACTTTACTTTATTTTATAACTTCTGTCTCTTTATTCATATTCTGTATTTGATGAGATATTGCTCTCATAATTCCTTTAAGTCTCTAAACATGTTTTATTTCAGTTTTGTAAATATATTTATAATAGCTGATTTTAAGTTTTTGTCTCATAAATTGAAAACACTGTGTGTCCTTAGGGTCAGTTTCTCTCTCTGTCTCTCTCTCTCTCTCTCTTTTGTTTTTTAAGTAAGCTCTACACCAACATGGGGCTTGAATTCATGACCCTGAGATCAAGAGTCACATGATCTTCCAACTGAGCCAGCCAGGCACCCTTGGCCCATAACTTCTAAGAGCCTTAATCAAATATTTCAGTCAATGTCCCAGAGAAATGTAAACTCGAAGTACACGTATCTAAATGCCACAAAAAGGGTAAATATAAATAAAAGATAAACAAAGATCATTTTAAATTTTTTTAAATGTTAATTTAAAATTTTTTAATGTTTATTTATTTATTTTTGAGAGAGACAGAGCGCAAGTGGGGGAGGGACAGACAGAGAGGGAAACACAGAATCCAAAGCAGGCTCCAAGGTTCTGAGCTGTCACCACAGAGCCTGACATGCGGCCTGAACCCACAAACGTGAGATCATGACCTGAGCCAAAGTCAGACACTTAACCAACTCAGCCACCCAGGTGCCCTAATAGAAAAATTTTTTTAATATTTAATGTTTATTTATTTCTGAGAGAGAGATAGAGAGAGACAGTGTGAGCAGGGGAGGGGCAGAGAGAGAGGGAGACACAGAACCTGAAGCAGGCTCCAGGCTCTGAGCTGTCAGCACAGCCTGACTCAGGGCTCGAACCCATGAACTGTGGGATCATGATCTGAGCTGAAGTCAGAGGCTTAAGCAACTGAGCCACCCAGGTGCTCCCTAACAAAGATCTTTAAAACAGTTTCCATTAGGGGTGTCTGGGTGGCTCAGCTATTGGCTGTAAATGGAGAGCTGGAGAGAGTGTTTTCCAAGACACATTTGTTAATGGCAGAGCCATGACTAGAAACAAGTCGTCCTACCTTCAAGTCTTCATACCTGGCTAGAGGGAGTAGGCTTTTGCAGGGGCTTTTTTGTCCATGCTCATTGGTATCCAGGTTCCTGGCTTCTTCAGCTCTAAGCCTGGAATATACAAGGTAAAAAAAAAAACAAAAAACAAAACAACTCATCATCATGTCATTCTTGGTTCCTAGCCAGTATGTCTTCTTTTTCTACACCATTCAGAGTCTTCTTCTGTTTGTTTTATAATAGTATCTAGAGTTTTTTGTTGTACTTACTAGGAAGAACAGGGAAATGTACTTCTATTCCATCCTTCCAGAAACAGAAGTCTGTAACCAATTTTGAATTTATAATTTTGTATTATTCTCCTCTTTCCCTTCCTCCTTTTTTTCTCTTCCTTCTCCTTCTTTTTTTTTTTTTTTTAAGAGGGCTCACATGGGGCACCTGGGTGGCTCAGTTGGTTGAGCGTCTGACTCTTGATTTCAGCTCAGGTCGTGGTCTCCTGGTTCGTGCGATTAAGCCCCACTTCGAGCTCCACACTACTGGGATTCTCTTTCTCTCTGCCCCTCCCCAGATCACCTCTCTCACTCTCTCTCTCAAAATAAATGGGTAGACATTTAAATAAATAAATAAATAAATAAATAAATAAATAAATAAATGAGACTCACAGATTTGTGATAAGTTTCAGGCCTCACAGAGCCTGGATCTACCTGTGGGACTAGCACATGAAAAGAAATCAATACATATTTTTTAAATGGATAAATGATTAAATCCCATAATTAAGATCTAATAAAATTATGGTACTCAACACTGAATCCTATGAAGAATGGTTCCCTTAAAATATTGGGAAATAACAAGGAAAAAAACCCCTAATTTGAAACACCCCTCAAGCAGTGATGCTGGCTGGATACCTTCAGTATCTTGGTATTCTGGGTAATGTGTTTTGGTTTTGAGAAAAAAAAAAAAAATTAACTGCAGCAAAAAAAGCAGCTAAGTGGTGACCAGTTGAGGGTCCTGCTTAATTGCTCTTGGGTACATTTATAATCAGCACAAGATTTTGCCTTTCCTCTAAATCCTAAATACAAGCCTCACTGATCGATTCCAGCAGTCCCCAAATCTGGCTGCATCCTGAAAGCATTTAGAAAGCTTCTTTCCAAGTGCAAAAGAGATGGAAAATTTTTGTACACACCCTACTGGCAATTATTAAATTATATACTCTTGGACTTCCGAGCACCAATTTATAATTTGTTCCTGCCAAACTGCCACTGAAAAGACCAGAGGAACTTAAAAATAAGGAAAAAATCTGCAATAACAAATAGATATAATCCAAATGCTCCAAACTTAAAAAAAAATCTGCTAAACAGAGTGTTGAATGAGACAAGATTGAAGAGAAATACCAGAGATAATCTTCAACTCTTCCGAACAGGGCAGGATGTTGCTAGGGTGAGTAAATGGAGATCTTGGCAGACTCCAGCTATTAACTCCTAATTCAGAGAAATAAAGGGTGGCAGAAAGGATAGGTCATGAGACTTTAGTGGAGCAGTTCAATTAAAACACCCTCCCCACATTCAAAAGGCCTTCCTTCCAAAGCCACAGGTGTTGGAAAGCCTCAGGGCACGTACCTCCACACTAAACATAAGCCAGTAGGTGGTGAGGTAATTCCCCACCAGGAGGAAGTTGCAATAGGAAAGACACTGAATACAGTCACGCCATGTACATGGAGTGGGAACTGGATCAAATATAAAGTTAGAAAGCTGGCCCTTGTACAAATATTTCATCAAACACAGAAAAGAAGCTCTCGGGATGTTGGATTACGGATCTAGTCATGTAAATGTACACCAATGAGCTCTTGGTCGAAAGATTGGAGAGAAGGCATTAAACAACACAACAGTGTATAACGTGGAGATCCAAGAAGGATCTCTTTCCCCTGTTTTAAAGCAGATATTAGACTTAAAAAGACCTCTCCTCTTTCAAGAATGAAAAAAAAAAAAAAAAACCTGAAAAAACTCAAAATGGAGTTTATGGGACAATTCTGCAGTGTAAATAAAAGAACCTAATAGCATGGAAAGGACAGTCTCATTTTCAATCCTTAATTCATCAACTATTCATTGAACACCTACTGTGTGCCTGGCACTCTTCCAGGTACTCAGTCTACATCAATGTATCTTACCTACATAGAGATTACATTGGGGGAGGGGAAAGAAATAGACAATACACAATAGATTTTTTTAAAAGTCAGTATATGTGGCTCCCGAGTGGCTCAGTCAGTTAAGCCTCCAACTCTTGATTTCAACTCAAGTCATGGTGTAAAAGTGTTTGAGTTCAAGCCCAGAGTTGGATTCTGTGCAGAGAGCACGGAACTGCTTGGGATTCTCTGTCTCCCTCTCTCTCCATCTCTCTCTCTCTCTCTGAAAAATAAATAAACAATTTTTTTAAAAGTCAATATATCTATTAGAAAGAGATAAGAAATCTGTAAAAGAGAGAAAGACCTAATTAAGAGAGACCCAGAGTGCTGAGGAATGCTATGGAAGATGAGGTGGTGACTGCAGTATTTAAATAGGATGGTTAAGGAAACCCTTGTTGAGAAGGTGACATTTAAACGAAAATGTGGAGAATTTGAGAGAAGTAACCATGTCTGTATTCGGGCAAGGAGCCCTGTAGGCACACTGAACAGCCGTACAGAGGCCGAGAGGTAGGAGTGTACCGGGTGTGTTCATGGAACAGGTTTGAAAGCTAGTGTAGCTGGAATGGAATGAGGGAAAGGTACAGCGTAGGTAGCCTTTGCAGAAAGGAAATCTGTGGCATAACGTCACTTATGTTTTAAGGACTACTCAAGCAGCCTTGATAAAAGACTGAAAAGGGTGGGGACAAAGAGAAAAGCAAGGTCAACAAGGAAGCTACTGCAGCAGTCCAGATAAAAGACAGTAGTGACTCAGGCCAGGGTAGTAGGAAGGGAGGTAGTGGGATGTGGTCAGATTCTGGATATATTTGAAATATGGAGCCAACAGATTTTCTCATGAATTGGGTATAGGGAGTGGAAGAAAGAAGTCAAGGATGACCCCAAGATTTTTGGCCTAAGCTACTAGAGAGCTGGCACTGCCATGAACTGAGCTGGAGAAAGTTGGTGTGGAACAGATTTAGAGGGGGGATGATCAGGAGTTTGTTTTGGGGCATGTTAAGTTTGGGATGTGTACTGGACATCCAAGTGGAGATGGAGAGCTGGCAGTAGATAAATGAGGCTGGAGTTTTAATGAAGTGTTTAGAGATACAATTTTGGAAGTCTTCAAGAGGTTTTTAAAAACACAAGACTGGACAGGGAAGTGAATAATAGAGAAGGGGACGAAGGACTGAGCTCTGGGACACTTGAACATTAGTAGGCAGAGAGAAGAGGAAAGTAGATATCAAAGGAAAGGAGACAGAGGAATAGCAACCAGTGAGACAAGAGGAATAGTTGGAGTACTAAGCTTTGTGTTTTTTTGTTTTGTTTTTTTTATGTTTATGTATTTTTGAGAGAGACAATGACAGAATGCGAGTGGGTTAGGGGCAGAGAGAGAGGGAGACACAGAATGCGAAGCAGGCTCCAGGCTCCGAGCTGTCAGCACAGAGCCTGATGTGGGGCTGGAACCCATGAGCTGTGAGATCATGACCTGAGCTGAAGTTGGATGCTCAACCGACTGAGCCACCCAGGCATCCCCTAAGCTTTGTGTTTCATGGCTATTGGCAAAGGTTGTTCTTATCCATTTTAGTTTCAGGATTTTAAAGATCATTTGAAAAGAAGTTTGAGGTAGTTAACTTCGGAAAAAAATTTTTTTTTAATTTTATTTATTTATTTTGAGAGAGAGAGAGAAAACGAGTGGAGGAGGAGTAGAGAGAGAGTGAGAGAGAGAACCCTAAGCAAGCTCCGAGATGTCAGTACAGAGTCCAACTCAGGGCTGGATCTTGCCAACCAGGAAATCAACACCTGAGCCGAAATCAAGAGTTGGGTGCTTAACCTACTGAGCCACCCAAGCACTCGAGCTTTGGAAAATGTTTACCCATTTTAGTTTTAGGATTTTAAAGATCATTTGAAAAGAAGTTTGAGGGACATAAGCTATTATTAACTGATGTTGACTCTTGGGTAATAAACAGTATCTTGACTTTTTTTAAGTGTATTTATTTTGAGAGAGAGATAGACAGTGTGTGTGGGAGGGGCAGAGAGAGTGGGAGAGAATCTCAAGCAGGCTCTGCACTGTCAGCGCAGAGCCCAACATGGGGCTCAAACTCATGAACCATGAGATCATGACCTGAGCCAAAATCAAGAGTCAGACACTTAACCAACTGAGCCACCTAGGTGCCCCTTGAATTCTTTTTTAATTAGAGGAATTAAATGCTTATGAATCTAAAAAGTTTTGTATCTTTAAACACCCAGTGGTAATGTGTTAGACTTTGCATGTATTGCTTCAGAAGAAAAATAAAGCTATGTCCATTTTATGGGGAAAAAAAGAAACACCATTTGTAAAAGAGAAAATGGTTGATCTAAGCCAAATTTGGGGGCCTTAATAAAATTATGAGGTCATAGTTTATCTCTGTTTGTTAGTTTATCTGCCCAAAATAGTCACAGCACTTTGCTACATGCATTATTACATTCTAAATATTAGTCATGATACATATTAGTTTTTAATTTACTGAAACTTGTATAGAACAAAAAATAAAACAACCATTTAGTGTATTTCACTGTTCCATGAGAAAGGCCATTGTTGATTTATGGTCAACATAAAGAACAAAGGGGGTGGGTGGACTGTGGATAACATATTTCTACAGAATACTTATGATAAACATAGTTTATTCTAATTCTTCCATAGCACCCACAGCTTTCAACTAATAAGAAAAGTTTAAAAGTCCTGTATTTGAAATCACATGAATGGCAAGTCATTACTAATACTAATTTTAGGGGCTCCTGGGTGGCTCAGCTGGTTAGGCATCCGGCATCAGCTCAGGTCATGATCTCGGGGTCCATGGGTTTGAGCCCCACGTTGGGCTCTGTGCTGACAGCTCAGAGCCTGGAGCCTGCTTGGGATTCTGTGTCTCCCTCTCTCTCTGCCCCTCCCCCACTCACGCTCTGTCTCTCTCTGTCAAAACTAAATAAACATTAAAAATTTTTTTAAAATACCAATTTGGTACTCAATCTTCTATGATTTAACTTTCCAAGTAAAATTGTACAGAAGTTTACATTAAAACTTTTATGCTTCTTAAAACAGAAAGCTTAGGATATACCATTATATCAAGTAAACTATGTATACAGAAAATTATACATATTTTTCTTGATACTGCATCTGAAATATTTTATTTTTTTCAGGCATTTACAAAAATTGTTAAGAGCTAATTATGAACTAGGTTCTGAACTAAGTACTGAGGATATAGCAGTGAAAAGACAAAAATTCCTGCAGTCTTGGAACTTCTAACCTATGAAAAATGTCCTATCAGGGAAAAGGAAACTTTGAGATTTTAGAGAAGTATTTCTCAAAATGTGGTTCACTGACATTCTGCATTCTGCATATCAGTGATACATGTTAAATATGATGATTTGTCTATTTTTACCATAGTTAAAAAATGATGAAGACTGTCAGGGACACCACCCCAGAAGCAAGAAATCAAAAAGTGGGGTGGAAGACATGAATCTGCATTTTTTTTTAATTTTTATTTTTTATTAAAAAATTTTTTTAGTGTTTGTTTCTGAGAGAGAGACACACACAGAGTGAGAGCAGGGGAAGGGCAGAGAGGCAGGGGGACACAGAATCCAAGGCAGGCTCTAGACTCTGAGCTGTGAGCACAGAGCCCGACGCAGGGCTCGAGCTCACGGACCCAGAGATCATGACCTGAGCCAAAGTTGGATGCTTAACCAACTGAGCCACCCAGGCACCCCACTTATGTGCATTTTTTAAAAGTGTGTAATGGTAGAAACCATTGTCAGAATATTTTATTGAAACTTTTATTTTAGACTATGATGTTTATTTTTCTTCTCTTTCTTTCTTTTTTTCTTTTTTTTTTTAAGTAAGCTCTATGCTCACCATGGGGCTTGAACTTACAATCCCAATATCAAGAGTTGCATGTTCTGCAGACTCAGCCAGCAACATGCCCCTAGACTGCGATTTTTAAAGTATCTTTATTTTATTTAATTAATTTGTTTGTCTATGCAATCTCTACACACAATGTGGGGCTCAAACTCACAATCCTGAGATCAAAGAGTTGCATGTTTTTCCAACTGAGCCAGCCAGGCACCCCTAGAGTATCTTTAAAGTCCTGATAGACCCAGGGTCAAAAAGGCCATTGTAAGGACATGCAAATCTAAATTTTTTTTCTAAATTATGAGTGATGGATTCAAACTTGTTGAATGCACTCATTTGAACTGACATTAATCTAAACCAAATAATGCAAACTACCTGTGAAAAAAAATGTTCCTCCTAGGTAACAGAAGAGGATATTTTCAGCATCATGTATATTTACTCTTTAAGCTTTTAAGACTTTGTAATAGCCTAAATGAATAAACATTTTATTTATTTGTATGTCTGTTCATTTATTTTGTTTTTAAGTTATTTCAATTTGGTTTTTTATTTTGTTTTTTCTATCTATATGTGAAATCATATGGCATTTGCCTTTCTCTGACTTATTGAACTTAGCATAATACCCTCTAGTTCCATCCATGTTGCCATGAATGACAGGATCGCATTCTTTCTTATGGCTGAGTAATATCCCATTGTGTGTGCATATATATTAAATACATAATACATTAAAATATATATTTATAAATATATATAATATAAAAAAAAATATATATATATATATATTACATCCTCTCTATCCACTCATCTATTGATGGACACTTATGTTGCAAAGCTGATTTTTTTTAAGACTGTATTTTGATAAGGATAATTAAGAGATCTATTATATGCGTAACACTAGATACTAAAAGAAATCGGAAAGGTTAAAATATGCTCTCTGACTGCTAAGTGGAATTAGTCACTCAGAGAAAGACAAATATCATATGACTTCACTCATATGTGGAATTTAAGATACAAAACAGATGAACATAAGGGAAGGGAAGCAAAAATAATATAAAAACAGGAAGGAGAACAAAACATAAGAGACTCAAATACAGAGAACAAAACAGGGTTGCTGGTGGGGTTGTGGATGGGGGGATGGGCTAAATGGGTAAGGGGCATTAAGGAGGGCACTTGTTGGGATGAGCAATGGGTGTTATACATAGGGGATGGATCACTGGAATCTACTCCTGAAATCATTATTGCACTATATGCAAACTAACTTGGATGTAAATTTAAAGAAAGAAAGAAAGAAAGAAAGAAAGAAAGAAAGAAAGAAAGAAAGAAAGAAAGAAAGAAAGAAAATGCTCTCTGCCCTTGACAATTTTCCAATTTTGTTAGGCAATCAATGTGTGTGTGCTTAAATAATTAGGTAAGATCTGTTCAAGCTGGGGGAGGGAGCACTAAATAATAACGTAATTGGTAAGTGCCATTGGTGGTCAGAAAAGAAACACATCAGAGTACAATCTGTCCAGTGAAGATGGTGGGATTTGAGTTAGGCCTCCAGGGTGCATAGAATGTGGTTAGGTCAGGAAAAAGAAATACAGCATCTCAGGTGAGATAAACAAATAAAGCACAAACTGGTAAAAATTATTTGAAATGTTATATAAATTATCAAAATCATCAAGGTCACCTGACTTTTTCAAAAGACCCAATACTAGTGTTTGTCAAGATTTGTTTTCAAAAATAGTATGAGCTTTTTCTCTCCCAAGCGATGAGGATGAACTTTTTTTTTTTTAATGTTTATCCATTTTGGGGAGAGAGAGAATGAGTCCGGGAGGTGCAGGCAGGAGGAGAGGGGGGAACAGAGGATCCGAAGCAGGCTCATTCTGAAAGGACAGAGCTCGATGCTGGGCCTGAACTCATGAACGGTGAAGGTGAGATCATAACTTGAGCTGAAGTTGGACCCTCAGCACACTGAGCCACGCAGGTGACCCTGAACGTGTATTTTTTTAATGTTTACTTTTTTTGAGAGAGAGAGAAAGCAGGGGAGGGGAAGGGAGAGAGGGAGACACAGAATCTGAAGCAGTCTTCAGGTTCTGAGCTGTCAGCACAGAGCTGGGCTTGAACTCACGGACCCAGACATCATGACCTGAGCCAAAGTTGGACACTTAACTGACTGAGCTACCCAGGCCACCCCCCCCACACACACACTTTTTTTTTTTTTTTTAACTGAACGTGTATTTTTATTCATTAATGCAGCCTGGGACAGGCTAAAGCTAACTGGTCTGTTGAATGCCTGAAACAGGTCCTAAATAGTATCTTATCTCTGCCAGCAGGAACCAACTGAGAAATTACAGAGGAAATTGCTTGAACAGACCTGAGGGCAGGTTTTACTACCACCAGGGGGAGAGAGCACATTAAAAAAAGGAGTAACCAGTTGGCACCTTTTCTAAATCTTCAGATTGCCCCTGCCCCACACACTAAATTGGGATTCTGGGTCACAGCTTCTTAAGTATGTATTCTTTGAAACAACCACATGTATATATTCTTAGAATTGTATTCTCTAAACCACATGCAGGGGCTTCTTCCAATAAGCAAAGTAATGAATTCACACCTAAAAGCATTCTAATTTATAACCTGATCACACAGGTATCCTCCTTAACGAGATATTTATTATATGTACCAAAGTTTTAAAATGATTACAAAATACCCAAATTTGGGGCAAAAAAACAAAACAAAATAAAACAAACCCAGGCATGTATCTGGCAATGAATTATTGGTCCCTTAGATCCTTCACCCTTTCAGAAGTACCTCAGCAGGGCACCCCTGGATTCCCTAGTTGCAACTTCCCATTGACAATCCTCCCTTCCCTTCTTTTTTCGCCTTCACTCCATTTTCATAGCAAACTCTGTCCCTATCCTCCTGACCCAGAGTTACTTTGGAGGAGGCACCGATTTTCTTTCCATGGCCAGCCAGATGCCCTCCTAACTATGACCTCTAAACATTGCTCTCCTGGGCTAGATAAAGATTTGTTTTTGTTGTTGTTGTTTTTTTTCAGAGAAGGATGCGTGAAAAATTCGACGCAAATACCATCGTGACATAATTTTAAGCACTAAAGTTTCAGGACCAAGTACTAAAATTCTTAACATGAATTAGTTTGTGTAATCTTCACAAAACTCTACGCCACAGGTGAGGGCACTCAGGCACAGAGCAATTAAGCAACTTGCTAAGCCTCAGAGCTCATCAACGGCGTGTCGTGGTTTGCACCCAGGTGGGCTAACTCCTGCTGGGGCGACGCTGAGTGGCGGTGGGATGGGAGTGCCGGCGCCGACCCGCGGCTCCCACACACAAATGCTCTCTACTTGGCTACCGCCCGCCAACACAGCAGAACGGTGCAGTCCGGGGCGGAAGTGGGTGCGGTGGGGCGCCCGGGGCCGAACCTTTTCCGCCCCCGCGGCGCTGCAGGTTACTCGCAGCTCCTGCAGGCACGTGACCAGTGTCGAGCGGCGCGCGGCGGCCAAGGCGGGCCGGGCCTGGCCGGGGGCGGGGCCTGAGGGGAGCCCCGCCCCGTCCCGGGCCAGTTAACTGGCGGCCGGGGCGCGGGCGCGCACTTCGCCGTGCGGCGGTCGGAAGAGCTGGTGGCCTGGCAGCTACGGCCATGGCCACGGTGCGGGAGAAGGCGGCGGCTCTGAACTGTTCAGCTCTCCACAGCCCAGCGCAGAAGCCTCCAGGTAGGTGATGAAGACCCCTGTCCGGGACTTGTGGGGGTCACAGGGCGGGCTGGGGGGCTCAGGTTGCGGTTCTTGCGCGAGGCTGGCACGCCGCGAGGTCCAGCGGGCGCCACGCAGCTGTGCCCCCTCGGGCTAGTGCCCAGGCTTGTCGGCGAATTGGGTCCCTCTCTCGCGGGTGGGCTGTAGCCGTCCGACCCTGCCGTCCTCACAGCCCAGCTTTCTACTTAGTCCCCAACTTGAACTTTGTTGCGCGCTTTTCAGTGGCCAGCTGCGTGCCAGGCGTTCTCACTAGGTCTCCAGATAGGCTCCACGTCGTTACTCGTAGAAAGTTTATCTGGACTTGTATGGCTCTTTGCCTTCTGTCTCAGCCACAAACCTCGGCTCCACAGTATGGCCAGGAACCGAGCGCCTCTCTTGCCCGCTCTGTTCTCCAGACTTCCTGGGCTCTTGTTCAACGGGCAGGACCTTGGCAAAAAAATATTTGTTCGTTATTTTCTGGATGGGCAGTATTTCAGTGAATAGAAGTTTGAACTTTTTTAAATGGCTACATGACATTAGGAGAGACGTTGATGAATTTCTGCCACCAGCTTAATCGTGGCTTGGCTTTGAGAGTAGTTTGCTTAGCCTCTTTCTTTGAATGTCCAAACAAATGAATGGAATGGATGAGAAGTTCTAAAAATCTGATCTTAGCATATTACAACTCAGTAAACAAACAAACAAACCACAACAAACTATCCAGAGAACACTTGGCTCTTTTTTTTTTTTTTTTTTTTTTTTACTTTCTAGAGAAGTTACACCCCCACCCTCTTCTGCATCTGCTCTGTAGGGTGTTCTACAAATTGGTTCCCTATCTGACAAAAACTTTTCCTTTGGAAAATACCAACCAGTGAAACTGGCTCCTTCCTCAAGGTGACAGTAGTCAGTGAATTGACTTAGGTCAGATGGATGCATCTCAGTGGCTCCAGTCTTGTGTTTGACTTATAATGACTAATGCCCCTTTTAATCTTCAAAATTCTAATGATAAATTGTGATGAGAACTACTTTAGGAATAATATTGACCTTGTTCCCCAATTTAAAGGATTCAGATAAGCATATGATGGCTACATTCAGAATTTCTCTGTGTTTTACATTGTGAAAAGAGTTGTTTTATATTCATCACTTGAGAATTCAAAGTCAAATCGTATTGGAAACAGACTTGGGAAATCTTTAGGCTTACTTTCTGAGAGAAAGAAATTGCCAAATTTTACATGATTAAAAACATGGCACCCTGTCTTCTCTAACAGCTGAAATACCAGTTCTGAGCTTTGGGCATTTGTGAACAGGTTCTTAGATGGCATAAGCGAACAAGTATTCAAAATTAAGTAGATGACTTTCAGAGGGAAGAGCTAAAGGGCTGGTTAGCAGATTTGAACACATGGCAAAGACCAGTGTCCTGCACAGCAGCACAGTGGGCAGAGAAAAGCCCACTGCCTTTTCTCATCTGTTGTGCTTGCTAGGGTTGGAACCCTACCTGTTAGCATTTGTTAATCCCTCTTCCACCCTTTAGTTGCCTTGTCACAGTCCCAGGGAACACAGTAATAGGAGCCTGTGCTTCTTGGTTCCTTGCTATTTCCTTTCTGTATGCTCAGGCAAGCAGCTTTCTACTCTTAGTTCTCTACCTATTAGTAACTCTTCCACACCTTAAAGGGGCTGTAACAACCAGGGACCTGATTTATGTAGAAGAAATAAATGCCATATGCTAACCTTCAGGACATACCTTAAAGATACTTGCCTTTTAATACAGACAAATAAGAAAGTGGTATGTTATCCTGTTTTCCTTTTATACTGTAACCCAATTCTCTGAATTCACCAGGTATCACTTTTCCAGGGAGCTCAAAGTACTTCCCATATGCTATCTCATTAATCTGTGTGAATTAAAGTAGGGGCCAGTGCCTACTTGTATTGATAGTTCTTTTAACATATTTTAAAATTGTTCTTATTAGAAGAGATTTCTTTTACATTCTTTACCTGCTTGCAACCTTCTTAGAGGCAGTCTCTGTCTTCAGCATGACATCTCTAATACTAAATAAGAGGAAAACAAACTTTGAACTATCAAAACCAATATGCAGTAAAAATGTTGTGTATTGGTATCAGTGTATAGCAGCAGGCTTTTCCCACTTAGTTACAGCTGCCTATTTTAATACCCCAAACTCGTTCTCTACATTTATCTATTTTCATAAGGCTTTGGTTAATGTCCAATAGATGTAGTTCTTTTCCTTTGTCTTGAAAATTCTGTAATGTTTTAAAACCTCCTGAAAAAAATAATTCTTAACATTATCTTAAATCCTAAATGACTTAGGATTTACATACTATTTTCTGATGAAGAGTTAAGTCCTCTGGTATGTGACACATCTTGCCTTATCTGCTAACAGTCTTTATTTATTGAATACTGTTTGGAGCTTGACATCATCAGGTGAGGTGAATAGGTAAGGGATAAACTCTTTGAAGGTAGGAACTCTGTCCCCTTAGTTCAGAGGAAGGAAGAAGAAAGATACCTTCCTTTTTTACTTTTTAAATAAATTTTTTAAATTTTAGAATAGATTTAATTTACAAAAAAGTCACGAAGTTAGTATATAGAGTTCCCATATGCGCTTTACTCATTTTCCCTTACTATTAGCATCTTATATTAGAATTGTATATTTGTTGCAATTAATGAACGAGTGTTAATGCATTCTTATTATTAACTGAAGCCCATACTTTATTTAGAGTTCCTTAATTTTTGCTTAAGGTTCTTTCTCTGTTCAGGGATCCCAATCAGGTTATTCCATTACATTGAGTCCTTAGGCTCTTCTAGATTGTAAGTAACAGTTTCCCACTTTGTTTTGAAATATACATCTGTTAGATGCTGGGTATTGACATATTGTCTCCTATGATCCTGATGGTAACAGAGATCAGTGCAACTGGCTCTCTTTTGCAACAGAAAAATAACCTTGTTTGCCCAAGATTGCATTATAGTAAATGATGGAGCCAAGAATAGAACCCAGGTATCTGGGACTCCAAAACTCATGCTTTTGTCTTACTCTTTGTATCCAGAGAAAGGAGGACTGTACGTCCTGCATTAACACAGGTTTTCATGTGTAACTAGTGTTCACTTAGCCCACAGTTTCTGAACTTTGGGCACTATTGACATTTTCTTCGTTGTGGGGGTTGGCCTGTGTTTAGCAGTGTCCCTAGGCCCTCTACTCACTAAATGCCAGTAGCACCAACCCCTCCTTTGCTTGTGACAACCAAGAATGGCTCCAGACATTGCCAAGTATCCAGTTGGGGTAAAATCATCCACTAAGAACCACAGCATTAACTCTCTTTTCAAAGTTTTTAGTAGTTGGCAATCATCTACAAGTATTGAATAACCAAATGTATTTTGTGAGGCAGTTTATTTTATTTTTTTTTAATTTTTTTTCAACGTTTTTTGTTTATTTTTGGGACAGAGAGAGACAGAGCATGAGTGGGGGAGGGGCAGAGAGAGAGAGGGAGACACAGAATCAGAAACAGGCTCCAGGCTCCGAGCCATCAGCCCAGAGCCTGACGCGGGGCTTGAACTCACGGACCGCGAGATCGTGACCTGGCTGAAGTCGGACGCTTAACCGACTGCGCCACCCAGGCGCCCCAGTGAGGCAGTTTATAAGGCAATTAAATAATTTGAACTTTTGCAAACTATAAGGACATTTGAAAAAAAATAAGGCACTTATTTTTCACTGTTCAAGTTTGTGGAAAATTGCCTAACATGAGCTATCTGAATTGTTTTTTGTTTTTTGTTTTTTTTCCTGTGCGGTGGGGGCAGTCTAATGCCTAGGAATGAAAACGAGATTCTTACATGTTAATTTAGAAGTAGCATGTTTTGGGGGGTACCTGGGTGGCTCAGTTGGTTAAGTGTCAGACTTCTGCTCAGGTGATAACCTTGTGGTTTATGGGTTTGAGCCCCCAGTCGGCTCTGCACTGACTGTGGAGCCTGAAGCCTGGGGATTCTGCCCCTGCTCCCTTGTGCTCCCTCTGTGTCTCTGTCTCTCAAAAATAAACATAAAAAAAATTTTTAAAGCATGTTTTCATAATTGTGTTTACCTTGCATCAGGATCCATTTTTGTAATGTATATATTGATCTTCTACGGAGTTCAGTAATCCTTCGAATTTGAAGTGATGATAGAATTTGTTTTTGCCTTTAAATTTTTTTTTTTTCAACATTTATTTATTTTTGGGACAGAGAGAGACAGAGCATGAACGGGGGAGGGGCAGAGAGAGAGGGAGACACAGAATCGGAAACAGGCTCCAGGCTCTGAGCCATCAGCCCAGAGCCCGACGCGGGGCTCGAGCTCCCGGACCGCGAGATTGTGACCTGGCTGAAGTCGGACGCTTAACCGACTGCGCCACCCAGGTGCCCCTGTTTTTGCCTTTAAATAACACAAGCAGGGCCATGGTAGAGGTGCTGCACAGATCGTGGTTGAAGCTGATTGTCCCTTTGTGACTTTTGAGTAAATGTAATTTCTTGACATATCTGCCTTATGGCTTGATTTTTAGGGAATTATTGTAACAACTTGTTTATTTAGTGTATATTTATAGAAATGAAGATGATTATCAGTAGTATTACAAATATATATCAGAGTTCAATATTAGAAATTTAACTTTTTTATTCTTGGTAAATTCTTTTGGGTAGATTTCAAATACATGCAAAGAACAGGTCTTTGCCTTTGAAAAATAACTATTTTCAAACAAAAATGAATGCTTGAAAAGTGAATGTTAACTAGTCTAGATTTATATAGTGCTTAAGAGTATGTATAGTATATTATATATCTAGTTTAAAACAATTTCTGAGCCTCTTATTAGGCTCAGACATCTTCCAAAAAACGTTGTATCTGATAAGGTCACATTTGTTCCTATGCTTCATTTCTTACCATATTTTATGTCGTGTTCAATGTCCATATCTAAGTGGAGATGGGGTAGAATTTCAATCTCTCAAATCCTATATTCAGCAGTTTAGACTGGAAACTAACCTTAAACACAGTGTTCCACTCTTGTATCAGTAAATGAAGAAACCGACCTATAGAGGTTAACTCTCTTATCCAAGGTTATCACAGCTGATCTCTAGACTCTTTGATCCTTTGGTCATGATGCTTTTAGAACATGCTTGACCAAATGTAAATTAAATAAGGAAGTATCAAGGATGCAGATAGTGATGAATTTTAAAGAAATGTCTAGCTCATATGCAAGTGAGGGCTGGAGACAGGCTAAAATTCTGATTGCTAGATTTACAAAGCATTCATTGTATACTTCTGGTCTCTTGAATTCTGGTTGGAAGTTGCAGTAATTTGTCTTACTGGGCCATGGTCTACTATACCAATATTCATTTCAGCTCTTAGATGATAAATAAGTTTCAAACCAGCATGTGGGGGACCTGTGTTCAACTGGTGAAGTCAGCATTAAAAAAACAGGTTATCCTGGTGTGGGTTTTGGCACAGTCCAGGGTATATTATGTATTAAAGTCCAGGGTATATTATGTATTTACTTGTCAAGTCCAGGGTATATTATGTATTAAAGTATCTGTATGAACATGAGCTACTTTGGGTCTGTGGGTGGTGATGCTTGAGGGGAAATATCCCAGGATGCAATGGTAGGGAATTAATGGTCAGTGAGAACAGAGGGGACCTGAAAGGGCTGAATTGTATCATGCCTGGAGGACTCTGGAAACATTGTGTGGTTCATAGGTGCCTAGTATCCTGCTCTAACCTGTTCTTTAATCTTTTATACTGTGTTATCCAACCTGCAAAATAAGCAGCAAGTTAATATGGGGAAATTTATTCTTAACTCCCCGGTTGAAGATTAGCCTTTTCCATGTCGCTGAAACTGAGTGTCCCCTCCCTCCCACTCCATTCTGTGGTCTTGTTGATCTCAAATTAGTGACTCAGCCTTATTTTTTAGGATTTGTATACTTACCTACTTGTAATTCAACTGTTAAGACTGATGTGTTTCAGATTTAACATTATTACCCAGAAGTCTATTTCAATCTACTTGAAAAGCACTCTGATCTCTACAAGTTCAAATCTTATTTTCCTTTGCTGTCCTACTCCTGCATACTGTGACTAGTATATATTATGGAATTTATGATATCCTCTATTTTAGGACTAATGAATACTGTATTTATTTAATGACTACTGTTTTTAAATATTTTTTAAATGTTTGTTTATTTTTGAGAGCAAGCACAAACAGGGGAGGGGCAGAAGGGGGAAGGGGAGACACAGAATCTGAAGCAGGCTCCAGGCTCTGAAATGTCAGCACGGAGCCCAACGTGGGGCTTGAACCCATAAACTGTGAGGTCATGACCTGAGCTGAAGTCAGACGCTTAACCATCTGAGCCACCCAGGCACCCCTTGAATTTTGTTTTTATTTTTATTATTTTTTAAATGTTTGTTTTTGAGAGAGAGAGTGCACGTGCAAGCATGGAAGGGGCAGAGAGAGAGGAAAGGGAATCCCAAACAGGCTCCACACTGAGTGTGGAGCCCGACCAACCTGGGGCTTGATCTCATGACTGTGAGATCATGACCTAAGCGGAAATCAAGAGTGGGATACTTAACCGACTGAGCCACCCAGGCACTCCTTTCCTGAAGTATCTTGAATTTTAAAATACAAAAACAGTCTTGCTGATTATTTTAAATGAACGTTAAAGTAATTGGTAGATAGTTGAATTACCCATCTACTTTTGGTATTGGAAATATACAAATAAACAGTAAAGGGCTTTGTGTGTATGTTAGTAACTTAAATAGTGAAGATGTTCAAATTTCTAGTAGCTACAAAATGGCACTGCAAGTTGATACAGTGTGATGGTTCACTGTGGTTCTTTTATGTATTATAATACAAAAGACGAATTCCAGATGACCCACTTAAAATTTATGACCCTAGTGCATTAAGTGGAGTTTTAATGTCTTTCAGGAACTTATCTTTGCTTTCATCTTATACATTCTATTTTATCTAAACAGGCAGGAAGATAATTTCAGGTAGCAGTTTCTGTAATTATAATTCTCTTATTCCTTAGAGTTGTAGTGATACAGTTTTCCTTTTTACATGACCTTAAGGGAAGTAGTAAGTTTTCAACTTCTCTGTCAGAGAATCCTAAAAATAAAGGAAGTGATCCACTTAACAAAAATAGAGGCTTAAAAATTAGAACCACTGAATATTCAGAGCATCATTGAAAATTGTAACACATAAAAACGCACAGTCTGTGTTTATGTAAAAAGAGAGCAAGCCACCCAGCCACCAAGCTTATGATTAGCTAGACTCTGTTCCATCAGCTTATTAAACGAAGGTCTGTGTTTTCCTTTTTATTGTTTCTCCTTTTCTTTGTAGTTTTGCCAAATATCAGTTTATTAAAATCAGGAAAAACATGATAAATCTTTGAAAGCATGTTTTCTGTTTCCTGTCTTGCTGAAACCTTGCTTTATCTCTGTGCTTTTCCTATCTTTGTGGTAGGTTGTAAGCTCCTATCAGGCAGGAACCAGTTTTCCCTGTTACAAAGTGCTTAACTCTTAAGCCTGCATAGTAGGAAGCTTTAAAAATATTAGTTTAGGGGCGCCTGGGTGGCTTAGTCGGTTAAGCATCCAACTTCAGCTCAGGTCACGATCTCGCGGTCCGTGAGTTCGAGCCCTGCGTCAGGCTCTGGGCTGATGGCTCAGAGCCTGGAGCCTGCTTCTGATTCTGTGTCACCCTCTCTCTCTGCTCCTCCCCCGTTCGTGCTCTGTCTCTCTCTGTCTCAAAAATAAATAAACGTTCAAAAAAATTTATAAAAAAAATATTAGTTTATTCCAACTGCTGTGTGTATGTATGTCTATAATTATACATCTATTTACTGATAAATGCTTTAAAATCATATAGACCATGAACCAAATTCCAATACCATCTCTTAACAGTATAATGTTTGGAAGTTACATTTAACCTCTGCGAATCTATTTTGCTTCTCTGAGATTATATCTACCTCATACGGTTGCTAATGTTGTAATGTAATTCATAAGGCACTTAATAGAGTTCCTTACACATAATTGGTAACTGCCACAAGGTCCTACTTGATACCCCACCCCAAAGACCATTTCCACTCTCCTCTGATCTCATTTCCTACTGTTCTTTCCCTGGCTACCCACCTTGGGCATGCTGGCCTTGTTCCTCCTCTCCTGGCCAGACACACTCGGTTTCTAGAGCCTTTGCTCTTTCTGTTTTCTTTCCCCAAATATCTGCACAGCTTGCTTCCTGATTTTACTCCAGCTTCTGCTCAGAAATCACCTTGTCAGATCTTTCCTGACATCCATCTGAAATAGTGTTCTTTCCTCACCAGGCTTTATTTTTCTTGTTAGCATTCATATAACATGTACATATTGTTTGTATCTTCCCACAAAGTATAAGTCCATGTAAACAGGGATTTGATTTTCCTCACCTTTGTATCCTAACATGTAGGACAGTGTTCAGCATAAAGTAGGCACTACATTTTAAATGATTTGCTACTAATTAAAATTTCAGTAATAAACTGACCTCATAATTGTTCCTTAGTAACAACTTTGGAAATTGCTACTTTTTTAAAGTTTATTTTACTTATTTTTGAGAGAGGGAAGAGAGGGAGGGGCAGAGAGAGAGAGAGAGAATATCCCAGGCAGGCTCCATGCCACCAGCGCAGAGCCTGTCGTGGAGCTTGAACTCACGAACCCGTGAGATCATTACTTGAGCTGAAACCAAGAGTTGTATGTTTAGCCGACTGAGCCACCCAGGCTCCCCTGAAATGGCTCCTTTTTTTTTTTTTTAATGTTTATTTATTTTTTTATTTAAAAAAAATTTTTTTTAATGTTAATTTTTGACAGAGACAGAGCATGAGCGGGGGAGGGGCAGAGAGAGAGGGAGACACAGAATCTGAAGCAGGCTCCAGGCTCTGAGCTGTCAGCAAAGAGCCTGACACAGGGCTCGAACCCACGGACAGCATGATCATGACCTGAGCTGAAGTCGGACGTTTAACCGACTGAGCCACCCAGGTGCCCCTGAAATGGGTATTTTTTGTTTAAGGATTGCTTAGACCTTATTATAAATGAACAAGGTTACTCTGCGTTTTTCCCATTCCAGGTTTCAGCGTGGCCCAGAAACCATTCGGAGCCACCTATGTGTGGAGCAGCATTATAAACACTCTTCAAACACAGGTGGAGGTGAAAAAACGAAGACACCATTTAAAAAGACACAATGACTGCTTTGTTGGTTCAGAAGCTGTGGATGTCATTTTTTCTCACCTAATTCAGAATAAATATTTTGGTGATGTAGATATTCCTCGGGCCAAAGTGGTAAGAGTGTGTCAAGCACTTATGGACTACAAAGTATTTGAAGCAGTTCCAACCAAAGTCTTTGGAAAAGACAAAAAACCTACATTTGAAGATAGTAGTTGCAGCCTTTATAGATTCACAACCATACCTAACCAAGACAGTCAATTAGGCAAAGAGAATAAACTATGTTCACCTTCCAGGTTAGTATATAATGTTAGATTATCCTGGGGGTATTGGCAGGATTTCATCTACTTTTTAGCAACAGGCTGAATGGTTTTATATTATTTTGGAAACCGTAAATGAGGCTAAAATCTGGGTCTGTGGGTAAATTTGATAAAATACAGTGAACTTTTGTTTATTCAGTATCTCCTGGAATTCTTGCTTGTTCATATTTTATATTTAGCAGAAACAGTCAACAAACTTTGATTTTTCTGCTTCAAGTTACCATTATAGCATAAAAGTATGTTTTATGCACAAAGTGGTATGAGAACAGAAAATGTGAAGGTAGGCAGGTAAGTTATCACTAGAATCTAGGAAATGGCAGATGTGAAGTATGAAAGGCATGTGGGACCCAGAGTGCGGAGAGTTTCATGTGACTTGAGTTTGCAATCGATCATACAGATGTTGGGGAGGCCACAAAAAAGTGACATTATATTTTAGAAAGGTCATCCTGGCGGCCATCTGGACATCCTAATGGGGAGAGCTAGTTAGGAATCTATTGCAGTATTGCACTCTATAGACGGGGGTGAAGTGGGGATTGTGGTGAAGAGGGAATCAGTTAAAGGGAGACTGGGGGACAGAATTGTAGAACCCAGTGACTGAAATGGGTGAATGTGATAAGTACATAATTAACTTATTTGTCATGAAGTAAAATGTTTCCATTTCCTTGAGCTAAACTGTGTAGAGGGGACCATGCAACTGAAGCCTTATAATTCAGATCTGACCCAAAGAGTTTTAGTCTTCCCGACTTTCAGTTATTTTTAGTGTATTGTGTATCAGATATTGTGTATTTTTAATGTCTCTAGTGTATCAAATATTTTAATGTATTAACTTTCAAAACTTTAAAAGATGATAAAATTACCTCTAAATATAGGAAGGAGATATGAGGGTGAGATAGGGCAGAATCCCTGCTTTCCAGATACAGGTCCACATACTTTATCTGAAACCTTTGGGGCTATATGCATTTAGCAATTTGGAGCTTTGGAGATCTTAAAAAGATACTTTTGTATATAGACCATATGTTTGATAACAGTCCTGGAGGGATCCTGGGCAGCATCTGGTAACCGAACGTATTAGTATTTCTTAAGTAAACAAAATACTCCTAACTGGGAGAAGGAAAGGCTATGATAGTCTCAGGTTAGCTTTTGCCACCATATGAGTTCTGAATAAACTTTAAATTTTTCACAGCTTTTTGGGTTTGAGAATTGTGGGTAAAGGATTATCAGCTCTGTATTTGGAAAATGATGAGCACTATCCACCGAAGGATGCCCCAGAAATAGACATAACTGATAAAAAACAGCATAATAAAGTTTGATTACATTCTAAAATAGGAGACCAAAATTTTAATCATCGAATTACTTAAATCTAAATGTTCAGGGGTGCCTGGGTGGCTCAGTTGGTTAAGCGTCCGACTTGGGCTCAGGTCATGATCTCGCGGTTCGTGAGTTCCAGCCCCATGTCGGGCTCTGTGCTGACAGCTCAGAGCCTGGAGCCTGCTTCGGATTCTGTGTCTCTGTCTCTCTCTGCCCCTCCCCCACTTGTGCTCTGTCTCTCTCTCAAAAATAAATAAAATGTAAAAAAAATTAAAATCTAAATGTTCAAAGGAGAATTTAGAGTATGTGTATTTAGACTTGAGAAAGAAGGTGCATGTTTTTGTATTCTGTTGTTAGAATTTGCATTTGTTTTGTTTTTGTTCTGAACTAAATAAACTATGTAGAAACTCTTAGCTTTCTAACAGTAAGATATTTCTCTGGGCTTACTACTAAACATTAATTTAAAAAAAATTCATTTTAGGTATTCAGATGCATTATTTAAGTCCTCTGATTCCAAATCGGCAAGTTTAGAGGATCTCTGGGAAAATCTGAGTTTAAAGCCTGCTAACTACCCTCACATAAACATGTCTACAACCTTGTCTCCACAAGGTAAGTAAAGATGATACAAGCAAGAAATACAGAAGACCAACTTCAGATAAAGTTAGTTATTTAAAAATTTTCAGTCTTAACCTTTATTAGAATTTAAATATTCAAACCACAAAGAAAGAGCACACTGTGTATTAAAGCTGTTTATATTAAGTTTTAACAGAGGTCTATTATCTTTAACAAATAGATCAGTGTTGCAATTCTTGAACACTGACTTTTGTCCTATCAGCTGGCAGAGGTTCAAATCTGCAGTGTTTTGCGTGCGGATTTTTATTTATTTAAAATATGCTCTCAGATATTTCTTTCTCTAACATTTTATTAGGCTAAATAAAATTTTGAAAATTACATTATTAATGTTTAACATTAACAGAACTCTTATGTTCTTCCTGGTCTTTGGCAAAGGATTGAAGACTCATGACCGATTTCCACCTTCCCTCCCCCATCCTAGTTGTGGAAACCCTGAGTGGAATAATCTGCAGCCAATAGTTTCAAACCAGTTTTCAGATTGAATAATGAATCATTCTTTCTTCCAAAGTCCTTATTAACATGTTATATGACTTGATCTCTTATCTCTGCCATATTGCTTTTTACAGTACAAGAATGAAAAGAATTCCTGTTGTCCAAGTCTGTTCTCCTACACTTTAAACAAATCTTGAATTGTTTTTATTTTCTCATAAGAAACCACTTCATAAGATTGACTTTTTTCCCTTTCCCTTTCCTTTTTTTTTTTTTTTTTTTGTCACAAACTTCTACCTTAGACTTGCCTAGACAAATACTGTGGTGAGCATTTAATAAATATTGTTACTTTTTACCTTGTCATTTTTCCTGTGTAGTTATTAATGAAGTATGGCAAGAAGAAACAATTGGACGTCTGCTGCAGCTTGTAGACCTTCCACTTCTTGACTCTTTACTCAAACAGCAAGAGGTTGTATCTAAAGTTCCTCAGCCTAAGAGGCAACCTGACTTGATCAACAACAGTAACTATCTGGATCGAGGGATTCTCAAGGCTTATAGTGACTCTCAGTATGTGGAAATACATCCATATAATAATTTGAGTGTGTTTTTAGGAAGATTATAGATAATGGTTTGAAGATAATCCTTTGAGTTCTGTCCATAGGATCAGAGATGCATTAGTCAATTGATAATTATCAGTACTTAGGAAAGTGAAGAACAAAATTACCTTGGTCAAAATTAGAAAAAGATTTAATTTTCATTATTTTTTATATTCATTTTTGTTTCACACATACCTTCACTTGCGCATCAAGTGAAGAAGATGATTATGTTCCATCTTCTCTCTGTTAAAATGTAGGGCAGCACTGGGGGTTGTATGGAAACCAATTTGACAATGAGTTTCATATTAGGAAAAAATAAAAGGAAAAAAAATAAATGGAAGAACACAATATAAAAAATTTTTTTTAAATGTAGGCCTCTCTGGTCTTCAAAGGGCTTGGAAAAAAATTAACAGATTTGGCAAATTCTCAGAATCCTTTGACTACCTATATTTTTATACTTCTCCAGAATATCTTGAATATGTATTTTTAATTGTTTTGTTAAAGAAATATAATGAAAGTAACTCTTGTTCTCATATCTGACTATCATTCTTCCAAATATAAATCTTAAGGTATGAAGGCTTCACTTCAGGTGCTAAGGGAAATATGATTTTTTTTTTCCTTAAGGAAGAGTTCTATATTCCTTATAACTTTGAAACTCTTCTCCTAAGTAAAATTATCACATGTTAAAATCTTGTATTTTTTATTTCTTATAGCTTATTTAATGTTTAATTATTTTGCCTTAGCAGATAGCATTCAGTAGTTAGGGAGATAGAAATGTTTCAAAGGAATGCAACTTACATTTTCAGTACTTCATAAGTTCTACAGTCCAATGAACTATTAATAGTTGAATGTCAAAAGGTAGCTTAAAACCTTATGCAAAAAGCAGTTAATCCCAACATACTAGTTATTGACTCTGTGTATACAATAGGAGGCTTATTAATCAATAAGAATTTTAGAGTTAAAAAAGATTAAATCCTACATAATTCTTTTAAAAAAAAGAATTTAAAGTAACATGAAAACATTTTTTATTTTATTTTATTTTGGGAGAGAGCAAGCACGTGGGACAGAGGGAGAGAGAGAGAATCCCCAGCAGGCTCCACACTGTCAATGTGAGATCATGACCTGAGCCAAAATCAAGAGTCCGCTGCTTAACCAACTGAGCTACCCAAGTGCCCCTGAAAACATTTTATAATTACCTTAAATTTTAAATACAGAGTTAGAAACTGTGTTAAAAATGACCTTAAAGATCATCTAGCTGCATCTTACCATTAACTTGATGAAGCTGATGCCCAGAAGGGTGACGTGACCTGCCCGATATAGTGCACCTGAGTGGTGACAGAATTAGTTGTCCTGAGTTCATGGCAGTAGAGTGCATGATTTTTTAAAAACTATATATAAAATACATATGTACATTAACAAGTTGAATATTAAAAGCTATTCATTCTATTTTTTGAACTGTAGCATTTTTCTGAAGTTACCCTGCTGGCATTTTATTAGAAGTAGAAATTAATTATTTTGACACCCTACCTTATCTTCCTCTATTCTCTCCTAGCCAAAGTGTGAGAGGATTGATCACACACAGAGCTGTGAAGTAAGCAAGATTGTATTAGAAAAGTACTGGTCTAGGAGTGAGATCTGGGATCTAGTACTGCCTGGGACCCTGAGCATGTAACTCAGAGTTTCTGGGCCTCTGTCATAAATTTCAAGAGTAGACTTTGAATTTTGATGTCCTTTTTAGTTGATATTGTAGTGGATAGCTTCTGTTTTCCCTTCAAAAGAAAAAAAGAAAAAGAGAGAAGACCTATTAAGCCAAGCTTTTGGTCTGTGATACATGATCTACCAATATTTTAAAAAGAATTACATGTATCTTTAAGGATATAGAAATCTATCTTCATGGCAGACTTGAGATAGGTAGTAAGTACTGTGTGTACATTTGTTGCTTTTTTGCTGTTTAAAATAAAATAATTCTTTTTTCCCCATAGGGAAGATGAATGGCTCTCTGCAGCAACTGACTGCTTAGAATACCTTCCTGATCAGATGGTGGTGGACATAAGCAGAAACTTTCCCGAGCAACCAGATAGGATAGACCTAGTGAAAGAACTTCTGTTTGATGCCATTGGCAAATATTACAGTAGTAGGGAACCCCTGTTAAATCATTTATCTGATGTTCATAATGGCATTGCAGAACTCTTAGGTAAGTAAGAGCTTACTGGATCCTGGAATGTGTCTTTTGGAAAAAACAGGAAGAAGTTAATTATCCTCAGAATTAACCAAAATGGCACTACTTCAAGCTGGGAGTGGATCTGGATTAATCCATGGAAAGTATGTTTATTCCAAAACTTCTAGGGCTGACTTGGAAAGAGGCTTTAATAAGCTGTAAAGTTACACAGGAACTTCCGTTGGCACAGGAGAATGCTACCCTCATTCACTGGAAGTTTAACAAGTATAGCGTGGTAGTTCTCTTCTGTAGAAAGCACACCAACATCACCACTCTTCCCACTCCGTTCTCTTCAAAATGGCAGACACTCTGTCCCTCTACCAATGAGCCAGACTGTTCCTCATGGTTTGTTGAAAACAAATCGGGGGTTTCAGAGAATCCTGTCTATTTTTCTCAGGTAGAGTTGGATACATCAGTACTTTACACATAGTGTACACTTGAAATGTATTGAATTAATGAAAAGCAGGCTGGGAATTTATTTTCAAAGCCAAGAATTTGATACAACATCCTAAGATTGTTAATTTTGACAAGGATTTAGGGAATGAGTTGTCAATTTGAGAATAGGCTGTGTTGAAGATTGGTACTGGTCATTTATTGTAATTCCTCGTCTTTTTGTTTTGTTTTGCTTTTGAAAATAGTTTTGAATAAGTTTACTGTTTAACTTAAGCTTTAACTTGAATTTTGTTCCTTTAATAGTCCCTCTTGGTCAAAATTAAAAGCCGTTTTTTCTTTTGGCTGAAGTGAATGGGAAGACTGAAATAGCATTAGAAGCTACTCAGCTCTTTCTAAAGCTTTTGGATTCCCAAAATAGAGAAGAATTTAGAAGACTACTGTATTTCATGGCTGTTGCAGCACATCCTTCTGAATTTAAATTACAGAAAGAAGTAAGTCTTTCGTCTAAATGTTAATTGTATTCAGTAGCCTTAATACTTACAGGATGCACATGTCAGATTATTTTACATTGGCACCAAGTATGCTGAAATGAATAGCTATTAATACTTAATATTGCCTTTTATATTAAATTTAGTTCAAATATACACTATTGGGTGTGTTTTTATTTTTATAGAGCGACAACCGAATGGTTGTGAAAAGGATATTCTCAAAAGCTATTGTTGACAATAAAAATTTATCCAAAGGCAAAACTGATCTTCTGGTACTCTTTTTAATGGATCATCAAAAAGATGTTTTTAAGGTAAAATTCTGAAAGTAGTTAAATTGAGTTTATGTAATGATCACTAGATTGCAATGCATTTGAATAATGTCCCATGTCCCTCCTCTTTTTTTTTTTTTTTTTTTTTTTTAAGATTCCAGGAACTCTACATAAAATTGTTAGTGTTAAGCTCATGGCCATTCAGAAAGGAAGAGATCCAAATAGAGATACAGGTAATCTGAGAAATAGTGTTTTCATGATCTTTCAAAGCTAAATTCCTAGTTATTTATTTGAAAGTCTTGCTGTAAGTAGTTGCACTTTAATTTCAATTAAACTTTAAACTCCTTGGAGTTACCCAGACTTGGCAGAGACCCTCCTTATGTCAAAAAGTAACTTGACCTGGGGAGCCTGGGTGGCTCAGTCAGTCAGTCAGGCGTCTTACTCTTGACTTAGGCTGGGGTCATGATCTCGTGGTTTGTGAGTTCGAGCCCTGTATCAGGCTCTGTGCTGACGGCACGGAGCTTGCTTGGGATTCTCTGCCTCTTCTGTCTCCTTGCCCCTTCACGACTTGTGCTCTATCTCTCTCTCTCTCAAAAATAAACTTAAAAAAAAAAAAAGTAACCAAGGTTAGAAAGTCAGCAGTGCTTAGCATCTTCATTGCATTTTAAAAACTGGGGAGGGGCGCCTGGGTGGCTCAGTCGGTTAAGCATCCAACTTCAGCTCAGGTCACGATCTCACGGTCCTTGAGTTCGAGCCCCGCGTCAGGCTCTGGGCTGATGGCTCAGAGCCTGGAGCCTGCTTCCGATTCTGTGTCTCCCTCTCTCTCTGCCCCTCCCCCGTTCATGCTGTGTCTCTCTCTGTCTCAAAAATAAATAAACGTTAAAAAAAAAAAATTAAAAAAAAAAAAAAACTGGGGAATAAAAATAGAAATGTGAATATATTATTTTTTTTAGTTAAATCTGAGGAATAGATTCATTAATTGAACTTTTTACTTTTAAACTTGAAGGATATATATATTGCCAGAGAATTGATCAAAGTGATTATTCTGACTATACCCAGAAGACAACTAAGGATGAACTAATGAATTTACTAAAAACTATTGATGAGGATTCAAAACTATCTGCCAAAGAGAAGAAAAAATTGCTAGGTCAGTTCTACAAGTGTCATCCAGACATCTTTATTGAGTATTTTGGAGACTGAGTTTTTAATGTCTGTGTATAACTTATGTATTTTAAGAATAAATTATGTATCCCAAATACCTAATCACATTTGTAATCTTGGGTGTTCTAAATATGAAATTGTACTTAATAAAATGTTTTTTGTATAAACTGAGTATTAGATGGTGTATTGCTGTTAAGTATTGACCTGTTTAGGGTGAGTTGATTTATAATTACTCTGCCCAATACTTTATAGAACATCATAGGAATATAATGATATGACATTGCAGTGTTTACATAACAGTATTAAATAGTAAGGAAGTCTAATTAACAGTTAATAGGACTGTGGTTTTTACCTTGAAAGGTACTCCTTAAAGATATAAAATAGAAATTCAGGCTATGATAAAATGAATTTGGTAATTACCACAAACAGACAAGTCAGAAATTGAACTGTCCTAATGATTTTGAAAACTTCATTTTTTTAGGTTTATTGTGGAAAACTTCAAACATATATAAAAATGGGGGAGAATGGAATAATAGAATAACTTCCACATACTCATTATCCAGTTTCAACAATTGCCAACTGATGGCCAATCTCATTTAATCTATACCCCCATGCATTCTTTGCTCCCACCCCAGCAAACTTCAGACATATCACTTCATGTATAAAAGTTCAGAATGTGTAGCTAAAACAGGACATTAAAAAACCAACCACAGTATATTATATACACACAAACCCACAATTCCTTAATACCATCAAATATGCATTCAGTAGTTACGTTTTCTGATCTCACATGATTTTGACAGTTTATTCAAATAGGGATCCATTAAAGTCCATAAATTGCAATTGATTAATGAGCTTTGTAAGTCTCTTAATTTATATGTTCTTTTGAATCTTTCTCGTTTCTCCTCGTGCTGGGTTCTATGCTGACAGCTCAGAGGCCTGGAGCCTGCTTCGGGTTCTGTGTCTCCCTCTGTCTGCCCTCCCCTGCTTGTACTCTGTCTTGTCTATAAAAAATAAACATTAAATAAAATGAAACTAAATTTTATCTACTTAGAGATACTGCTGCCTACATTTAAACAGAGGTAGGGAGGAGTGCCTGGCTGGCTCAGTCTGAGCGTGTAACTCTTGATCTCAGGGTTGTGGTTCAAACCCCACATTAGGTATAGAGATTACTTAAATTTTTTTTTGAAAAACAGAGGTAGGAAAGACTCAAATGACAAGCCAATGTGCTGGCATGTCAATCTTTTATTTTCTAACCTATAACGGATACTAGTCTTTAAATGGGAGAAAGTTGAGGACTCCTCTATAATGTACCTGTGATCCCTAACCTTGTGTGGTTTTTGTTTTTTGGCTTTGTTTTCATAGGCAAGAAGGGAAGGTAACTCTCTTTACAATGTAGTGAAAAAGAGAAGATAAGCTTGTTTGTGATTTAAGTGTGAAGTTTTCAGAAACTACTGAAAGTGCCGTGAGACCATATGGGGAGTGTGGGGGTGGTTCTTACCTGGCTGCACACTGGAATCACCTGGAAAGCTTGGCAGTTCTCTGGCATCACCCCTGGAGTTTCAGCTGATAGTTTTAGAACTCCTGCCTGCCCCCCCCCCCCCCCCCAGGAGATTCTAAGGTGTAGTCAGGGTTGAGAACCACTAATCTAGAGACTCTGTACATTAGTACAGAGCAAAACTGTGTGTACTGACTTGCAACCTTTGCACGTAATGATTATTTGGCAAACAGAACTACCATCTCCTTCAGGGGAAGGCAGAACTGCCTAGTTATAGTCGTGGTCCTAGAAGCAGCAGCATTCTAATGGGATGATAATTCCATGGAAAATCTAGCAAGACCACAATTTACCTCAACCTTCATAAGCAAGAATAGAATAAGGTTTTAAGAAAAATTGGTCATGTTTACTGCATGGTCAAAGTTTTAAACTGTGGGTTCTGTGCTACCCTGAATGCTGTGGGAGCCCTCCTGTACCACTAGAACTGTATGTTGTTTGCTATGTGCCCTCATTTATTCATCCAGGATAACCTCTTGGGAACCCATCCTCACTTACACAACCTGATGCCTAGGAGACTGAGCTTTACCACTACCCTAGCTGGGTAGAACAGGGCTAAGCACTGATCGATAGCTTACCTATAGGCAAATGACTTGAGTTTGCATAAAAATCAGCTTGGGCAGTGAAATTCTGTATAGAAAAATCCAAATTAGGGAGCAACAATTAAAGTAAGCTAGTCTGTTTTATGAAGGGAGTACAGGAGACTGCAGCGAGGAGCAGAGGTATGATGAGAGCGATCCTTTGTGTCTAGGGGAGTTGATAGGATAGTACTGATCTCTAGAACAGCTGCCAGCTTTCTTCTTCAAAACCCTAAGTGGCCTTTCAGTGAACTCCCTTTATTTTGAGGTAATTTGAGTTTCCAGTCCTTGCAACCCAAAAAAATCACAGAAGGTGTCAGTATGTTTTTAATATTTAAAGGAAACCAAATATATCAGAAGATTACAAGTAAGCCACTGCAAGTCAAATCAATAATTTTGATAGTGTAACAACATCCCCTCCACAAGTGAAAACTGTGTATATTAATCCTTAAAAGAAGGTAGTGGATTCTCACTAGGTGTGTGGACATAGAGGGTGGGTCTCCCTAGGGAGGTGGTTCTTGCCTGGCTGTATGTTCAAATCACCTGGAAAGCTTAACAGTTCTGCCTTGGCATCACCCCCAGAATTTCAGATGATAGTTTTAGAACGCTCCACACCCCCAGATTTTAGGATGTAGTTAGGGTTGAGAACCACTAGAGACTAATGGTATATTAGTCTGGACATGGAAGTGAGAACTGAATGTTTTCTTGGTGAATCTTTGTTCCAGTTAGTTGAGTATTTTAAGGATTTTTTTTTTTTCTCTAAAGTGAATCCTCATCCGAGGACTTTTATGCGTGTGTGTATTTAAGAAAAAATACCCAACGTGCTAGTTTGTGAATGGTTTGAGGGTATTGTATTGCACTCAGCCTCCAACACTTTAGGAATAATTGCCCGGGTGTGATCTATTTAGAAATATTGTTTGACAGCACTAACTTCACTTCATCTTACTTTGTTCTAGTTATTTAAATTTAATGAGTTTTATGGGTTACAGGTAGGAGACTTAATTATTACTTTCATTTGGTTTAGGACATACATGACTTATGCTCAGTCTTAAAGCATTTTTACAAATGAACAATTAATCACATAGCTTTTATTTTTTAAGACTAGGCCCCAAAACTATTTTTTAATTAACTAATTTATTATTTTTTGAGAGTGCACACGAGAGCGAGCGGGCGAGGGGCAGAGAGAGAAGGAGAGAGAATCCTAAGCTGATGGCACAGAGCCTCATGCTGGGCTTGAACTCACCAACCATGAGATCATGACCTGAGCTGAATCAAGAGTCAGATGCTTGGGGCACCTGGGTAGCTCAGTCGGTTAAGCGTTAAGCGTCCGACTTCAGCTCAGGTCATGATCTCACAGCCCATGAGCTTGCCAAGCCCCACGTTGGGCTCTGTGCTGACAGCTCAGAGCCTGGAGCCTGCTTCGGATTCTGTGCCTCCCTCTCTCTCTGCCCCTCCCCTGCTCATGCTCTGTCTCTTTCTGTCTCAAAAATAAATAAAAACATAAAAAAAAAAAAAAAAGAGTCGGATGCTTAACCAACTGAGCCACCCAACGACCCTGGCCCCAAAACTATTTCTATTCACATAGTTTGCTACAAGGTGAGAAAAGCATGGTTTTCTTGGAGCAGCCCACTAGTCCAGCACCAAGATAAGCATGGTCCCTGCTACCTGTGATGGAGATGAAGCTCTAAAACAAGCTTGTTTTAGCATGAATTTTTTTTTTGAAAAATTTATTGTCAAGTTGGCTCACATACATTATAGTCTTGAATTCAGGAGTAGATAGATTTCTGTGATTCATCACTTACATACAACACCCAGCTCTCATCCCAAAAAGTGCCTTCAATGTCCAGCACCCATCAACCTTCCCCCCCCTCCCATCAACCCTCAGTTTTCTCTGTAGTTAAGAGTCTCTTATGGTTTGCCTCCCTCTCTGTAACTTATTTTTCCTTCCCTTCCCCTATGGTCTTCTGTTAAGTTTCTCAAGTTACACATTTGAGTGAAAATGTGATAATTGTCTTTCTCTGACTTCACTTAGCAGAATACCCTCCAGTTCCACCCACATTGTTGCAAATGGCAAGATTTTATTCTTTTTCATTGCCAAGTAGTATTCCACTGTATAATATATACCACATTTCCTTCATCCATTCAACCATGATATTTTTTCCCTTCTAAAACACAGTTCATAAAACACCCAAAGTGCTTACTGTTTCTGTACCTACACCAAGTGGAACCCTCATGGAAACTGCCCCCTGCCTGGCGTCTTTTCAGGACTGAAGTCTCGCTCTTCCTATGGACAAGTGTGGCATCCGCTTGGATAAAAGAGATGACCTCAAAACCAAAATGAGTCTGTGCCATTAAAGTGAGGCTTGGCTACCTAGGTGGTGGGCGTGACTTTGTTTGTTTCTTAACAGCCCAAATTAGAGGAGGATGATAAATTATGTGCACCTAGAAGACACGATGGTAATGTTTAAATTTGAAAACCCGGGCGGGGAAGGCTTTGAATGAGGTTGTGAATGAGCGGCCTATCGCTTTCTTTCACTTGACAGACTCCGTGCCAGCTCTACCACGCGTTCCTCTCCCGCCTTACACTCTCTCAGAGGCGCCCGCCGTTCTGTACGGAAACATGGCGCCGCCCTGCGTGGGGCGGGCACCTCCAGGTCCCGAGCCACCGCCCACTGTGCCCCCTCCGCAGACCCGGAGCCCACCTCTCGCATCTACATACGGAAACAGGGCGCCTCCTAGACTGAAGCACCTCTCACTAAGCACCCTGGGTCCGGACAGGGCCGCGCCTCCCGCCTTTCCGTACAGAAACATGGCGCCGCCCTGCGCGGGGCGGGCGCCTCCCGGCTAAAAGGCTGCCTCCCCCTTCCCGACGCTTGAGGAACGGCCGCTTTGGCCGCTACCCACCGGAGTCGGGTAGGGAGGACGGCCCTCAGCGCGGCGAGGGATGCGGCCTCGGAAGGATAGAGGCTGAAGCGTCCCGTGCTCGCCGCTCATCGCTCCGCGCCTCCTCCCGTCTCATTCCCGGCCCGAGCGGCAGGAGGAAGCACGCCGACTCCGCGGCAGGTGAGGGAAGCGGGCGCGGAGGCTGGCAGCCCTGCGGGGCCCGCACGGGAGGCGTGAGGTGGAAACCACAGGCATTTCTTCGCCTCCTCCGGGGAGGTCGGGTCCCGGTGCTGTAGGGTGGAGGCGACGGAGTGGCAGGGACGGCGGCGTGTTGCGGCGTAGGACGGCCTTTGTCCCACCCCTCGAGGCCGTGCTCAAAGCGCACCCCGCTTCCATCGCTTGCTGCTGGCCCGCCACTCCCTCGCCGGCCTGAACAGTTGTTTACAACGGAATCTGGACGCTGAGAGTGAGTGACACTGGGTGCCAGAGGAAGCGGTTCCCGGCATCGGTGGACAGACCCCCTTTACTTCGCTGAAAGACCCTTTCTGGTGGGGAGTCTCTTGTGGCAGCTGGGGCCCGGCATGTAGCTCGGATAGAAGGTCTCTAGGGCAAGTGCGAGAATCCTCCTACCCTCGGTTCCCTTCTGAGGCGGAGCAGGAGTTAGTGATTGTTGGATGAATGAGCACGCTGTAAGCAATAAATGGTTCCTTGCTGCATCCTGTAGCCCTATAAATATAGCTTCCATTTGTGGAAAGCTTGTAGTGTGCCAGCTGCTGTTATGCACGTTCTGTCGTCTGATCTTCCCCCAAATCGAAGAAGTGGGTAGCTGCATTTTACAGATGAGGAAACTGAAGTTTCACAGTTAGTAAAGAGCCAGAATTGGAACCCAGGTATGTCTGAGGCCAACGCCCATCCTTCCCACACACGCTGACATCACAGAGATGACACAGCTGTCAACAAACACTTACTGGGTATCTGTTTGGAAGATATACGGATGGAGCATATGTGGGAAATATGGTTGGTCTTGGGCATTAAGAAGTTAAAAATCTAGGTGAAGAATTTTGTTGTTGTTGTTGTTTTTAATAAAACTAGCAATTTTCCAATATTGCCCCAACTCCTCTTTCCCTCTTCATCACCTGCCACTTGTTCTTCTATTTAT
Source organism: Puma concolor (assembly GCF_028749965.1). Classification (NCBI taxonomy): domain Eukaryota; kingdom Metazoa; phylum Chordata; class Mammalia; order Carnivora; family Felidae; genus Puma; species Puma concolor. Next base: position 28,608,504 of record NC_141676.1, on the reverse strand, counting down.
TTTCGTGTGCCTTCACCTGTGCCCTTTGAGTGAAATGCCTCCCTTTTCACCTTTTCTCTCCCACTCCGGACATATTTTAATTGGACGAAATCCTGCTCTTTCCAAAAAAAAAAAAAAAAAAAAAAAACAGCTCAAATGTCACCTTTTCCGGGAAGGTTATCCCAACTCCTTACAGGCAGAATTAGTATCTCCCTCTACTATGTTCCCGTAGTGGTTTCATAATGCCATCGGGGCTTCAGTTTCGTTCTGTTTCCTTGTAAGCATGTCTCCCCCCCAGACCTATTTAAATAAGTATATTTTGAATTGGATCTAAGGCTATGGTGCATGCTAGACACGCAGCAACTAGCCCTACAAGAGTTCAGAGAGAGGTGCAAACACTGTGGGGAAGTGTCCTAAGAGGAGTAGGACTTGAGCAGAATCTTAAAAGGATGGGGTTAGTTCACTGAGCTGAGTATTAGAGACCCAGAAAGCGTGCCTTCCTCCTCACTGTGCAGAATGAGTTACTTCATCCTTTCTGAGCTCATTCTCAGCATGTGAAGAGGATAAAATTAGAAGTGTATTTGTTTGTCCTTTCTCCGAGAATATGCTGGCAATGTTGTCTTTTGGATCTTGGAGCATTTCCAGAGCTTGATAGGATTTAGGACAGAGGAGATGGGTGTCTGGAGTGGGATGTTGGAAGGTAAGAGGGAACTGTATTAAAGAAACCTTCATATTAATAATACAGGCCTAAAAAAAATAATACAGGCCTGGAAATGTCAATTCCAGTAACTTCATTCTATTTAATGGAGGGATCTGAAATTCTAGGTAATTATATCAAATGATTCTTCTCTGTCTAATGGGCAAAAGAGAGTCTGCCAGACCTTTTCCAAGCTGCCAACATTTCTTTTGATCCCTGGATTACCCTCCAGGTGTATAATAAAGTCTAATTAGCGTTTATGAAAATGTTTTGTGATCTCCAAGTGTTGATGATACAAATACTAATTATTTGCAGTATTCTTGTGAATGCAGAAACATTGTGTCTGTCTTCTCCCTTAATTAGGAACACCTTAGGAAGAGAAAACTCTAGGAAAAAAACTCGGGGAGAAAAGAACTTGACAAAAACTTGTATGGTAAAAAGAGGCTAGTATTCCAGGCCTTTTTTAACTGGCCCAAACCAACACGTTAAGTATTATTCCTGTTCTAACCAGCAACTAAAAAAATTAAAACCCCACCCAACCCCATACATCGTGGTTGTTTGCAACTTCCTACTTACCATCTTTTCCTGCCGGCTGACAAGTTAATAAAAATATTGGCCCCATACATTATTCCTAAATGCTTCATATGCTTCTACCTTCTATGTGTCAGCCCCAGGTATCTTATCCACATAACAGGATCAGAGAACCAGCTCCATGGCCCAGTGTATTCAACTGGAAGCCCAAGTTAAAAGCATGATTTCCAAAGGCTTTTCCTCTCCACTCTCAGGAAAGAAAGGAAAGAATTGAAGAATTGAATCACTCTTTGATCAAAATAGAAGCAGGCAGTTTATAGTGTTATCTTCCAACAGTGTAAGATCCTGGTTTTGACTTAGGAGTGGGACAAAAATACTCAAACCTGTCACTCTATCTGAGGTACAGGTCCATGAATTTGATAAATTGTAAGTGTCATTTTACAGGTATCGTTTAATCATTGAGGTAGAATATGATAGCTGGATAAGATCTTTGCAAGCCCACTCATTATTACACATGAGAAATGGAAACCCGAAGAGAATAAATGATTTGCCCAGAGTCAACTGCCGGTTAGTAACAGAGCTAGAACATTTTGGTTCACTTTTTTTTTCTTTCCTAGGAAAGTGAATAAACTTAATTGAGAATGTCTGAAAACCCTGACAAGCCCAATACAAATGAAGCAGGAGAATCAAAATCAAGTGATTCTGAACAAGGCCTTGAAGATGCTGTGGAAGGTTCTGATGAAGCTTTACAGAAAAATATAAAGTCGGGCTCTCCCAGCACCCAAAGAATGCAAAGACCTCACTGTAAGCAAATTTAACTTTGGTTAGAAGGAATATTATCATTGTTTTTCAGGTGATATTTTGGTTAGGCTTCCTTATACTTGTGACCCTGAGCTGGGTTCTTATCATATGAGAACATTGCCAATAACCAGCATTTAAGAATAGCAAGTTTCTCAACTGGCAGCCTAGTCACTTGTGGGTTTTCAGTTGCTTGAGAAATTAAAGTTTTAGAATAATGTCCAGAATATTTCTGTCTTCCTCTAGTGTCAGTGACCTTCCACTTTCTCTGAATTGCTTTGAGAACTAGGAGGGTGGAGTGCAAATTGTAGCTTTAATTAAAAAAGCATTTGAAAAGTCTCAGGCAGGTTCCAGCCAGGACTGTGCTCGTGCAGGCTAAAAAAGGTTTTGAATGTGAGTGAGGTCACCACACCCTAACTTCACTGCCTGGGGGCTTAGTTCCCACGAGGTTGAGGGGATTCAGTTTGCGGAATGTATGGTGAAGTCATTTCAGATCCCTGACTGGGAGCGGGCCTCACTGATGAAAGGGTGGCAATTTCCACAAGTATTCCCAGCAGTTGCCCCAACTCCTGTCTTTTATTAAGAATACTTAAGCTTTTTGAAGTGGGTCCAAAAAATGAAAGTTTTAAGAGGGAGTGTCATAGTCTAAGAATGTCAGTGCTGATGTTATCTCTTTAAAGTGTAGATGATGGGTAGTTCTGCATATTTGAAAGAAGTATGAACATTTTTTGGGTTTGAGGTGTGTTTCTTTTAAAATGTTCAAAGCCCTTCTCAGGTAATTTATTAGTCCCCATAATATTCTTTTCACTTTTATTATTTTTTTAAATTAAGTACGCTTAATTACTTAACGTGGGGCTTGAACTCCGACTCGGAGAACAAGAATTACATGCTCTGCTGACTGAGCCAGCCGGGTGCCCCTTAACATAGTATTCTTATAGCAAACATTAGTAGGCCCCATTTTATTGTGGCTTAGTATCACATAGATTTTGATGGATATACTGCTAGGTTCATCCCAGCACACAAAGTATACAAAGACCTCACTACAAGCAAATACGACCTTTGGTCCTCTTGGTCTCCAATATGTATACTTAGAAAGCTTCTGTTTTCCCATTTTTACTTATTTTTTATTTTTTTACTTTTTATTTATTTGTTTTTAAGATTTTATCTTTATCCTCTGTACCCGATGTGGGACTCGAACTCACAACTCTGAGATCAAGAGTTGTATGCTCTACTGACTGAGCCAGCCAGGCATCTCTGTTTGTTTGTTTGTTTGTTAATTGCTTATTATTTATTATTTTTTAAGTAGGCTCCAGGCCCGATGTGGGGCTTGAACTCGAAACTCTGAGATCAAGAGTCACATGCTCTACTGACTGAGCCAGTCAGCCTCCCCTGTTTTCTCATTTTTAAAATGAGGAAAATACACTTATCTCTTAGATGGTTGTAAAGATTAAATGATTTCATGTAAAGCACTTAGAACAATGCTTGGCATCTAATAAATGTTCAATAAATATTGTTAATACTACATGTCATCTGTTGCATTTAAAGATACCAGGACTGATTGCTGTAATATGGATGCAGATGGCCAACATGATGGTTTTATCACTACAGTTCCTGATAAAGGAGGACCTTTGGTTTAGATCTTTAGTCATTCTTTAATTGATGGCTTTGCCTTTGGCATCCTGTCAGTCTAATGGCATGACTCCAAATTAATATCAAGCCAATACTAGACTACATTCATTATCTTTGACTGTATGTAGGTATGTCCTTAAGGCAAGAGTCCTTACGCTGGAACCCATGATTAAGTGTTAGGGGATCCAGGAACAGCCAAAAAAGTTTATCAACATTTGTGTGCATGTGCATTTTTCTAGGAAGAAGGTTATGGAAGATTTAATTAAATTCTTATAGATAAGTCCATACCAAAACAGAATAGAAAATCAGTGCCCTAAAATATTCCTCTGGCTTCCTTGCTCTTTCTCCTTATAATAATAGGTAGGCACAGGGCTGTGGTAAAGCTCAGGCCCCACAGCCTGGGGGCCACATCAAGAAGCATCACTGTACATATACAGCATAAATAGGAATTTATAAAGTATGAAATCATCTCTGCAGACTTTTTTTCCAAACTGTGTAAATGAGTAGCTACTGAGTTTCTAGTAACTCTAAAATCCCTTCTGGAATTCTACAAATTAAAATGTAAATAGCAAAGAGACAACCTTTAGTCTTGCAAGTTATAATAGAGTAATATTTTAAGGTTAGAATTGCTATTGGTAACTATGATATTGTGATTAATAATAAGAAATATATTTGGTCTTTGTCCAGTTTCTGGCAAAGAGCGCCTTTGGAATTTCCTAAGTGCTATAAGTGTGTCTTTTGTTATGTTAATGAGGCGACTTTTGGAAAGCACCTAGGTAACCTAATGATGGGGGCTGGTTGCCAGGGGACCCAGCCCTGTGATTAGAGGGTTGGAACTTTCAGTCCCATCCCCCAGCCTTCAGCATGGGGAGAGGAGAGGGTTGGAGGTCGAATCAATTGCCCCTGGCCAGTGATTTAATCAATCATGCCTATATAATGAAGCCTCCATAAAAACCCAAAAGGACTGTGTTTGGAGAGCTTCCAGGTTGGTGAATACACAGTGGGTGGTGTTGGGAGAGTGGTGCACACCCTCAGGGCAGGGAAGCCCTGCACTCTTTCCCCATACTTTGCCCTTATGCATCTCTTCATCTGGCTGCTTCTGAGTTATATCTTTTTATACTAAACCAGTAAACCTGGTAAGTAGAATGTTTCTCTGAGTTCTGGGAGCCACTCTAGCAAATCAAACCCAAGGAGGGAGTCATCAGAACCTCTGGTCTATAGCACCCATGACCGCCTGGACTTGCAACTAGGGCAGTTTTGTAGAACTGAACCCTTAACCTGTGGGGTCTGACAGTATCTCCAGGTAGATAGTGTCAAAACTCAATTGAATTGTAGGACACCCAGCTGGTTTCTGACAACTGTTTGGTAGTGTTGGGGGGAAGCACCTCACCCCGCCCCTGTACACATTGGGATTTGGGTGCAGAACCTTCAGTAAGTGATACAGAATATTGAAAAAGGACGAGTGGCTTCCTTGTAGGAATTGGCTGGCACTAGTCCGAGGTGGTGCTTTGATTCTAAAAGATAATCTGTTCTGTAAACATAGAGATGTTTACATCTCTAAAAATAAAGATCAGTCAGCTGCAAATTAATATCTCCCCTGAGATTCTCTACTTCCATATACTCTGCTCACAAAGCCTGTTCTGTTCTGGTGTTTAATCACCTTTTGACCAGTAGAAGATGCTGTATTCAGATGAAAAACTTCACATTGTTATCCCAGTTAATATTTGCCATTTAGCATTTTGGTTTATTAAATCAGGTCTTTGTGAGTTTAATTAGTATATCCCAGTCATCCTTAGATAAATGGATGGCACAAGTTCTTAATTTTTTTTTAAGCCTATTTATTTAGGTACTCTCCACACTCAGTATGGGGCTTGATCTCGCAACCCCGAGCCAGCCAGCTGCCCGTAAGTTATTACATTTTTTAAAAATGTTTATTTTTGAGAGAGAGAGAGAGATAGTGGGAGCAGGGGAAGGGCAGAGAGAGAGAGACACACACACAGAGAATCTGAAGCAGGCTCCTGGCTCTGAGCTGTTAGTACAGAGCTTTACACAGGGCTCGAACTCATGAGTGGTGAGATCATGACCTGAGCCGAAGTCGTACGTTTAACCGACTGAGCCACCCAGGTGCCCCTAAGTTCCTATATTTTTAAAGCTCATGACTAGACTTTGAGTTATAGTGTCTCTGTGTTTAGTCAGTGAGTCAGTATTTATAGAATGCGGGGTGCCCGGATGGCTCACTCGGCTCTTGATTTCAGCTCAGGTAATGATCCCAGGGTGGTGAGATTGAGCCCCGCATCAGGCTCCTTGCTGGGCAGTGCTGGGCATGGAGCCTGCTTAAGATTCTCTCTCTCTGCCTCCCCCTCTGCCCTTCCTCCACTTGCGCTCTCTCTCTTTCTCTCAAAAACAATATTTTTTTCTATTGAATGAATATTATGTATCATGGATACAGCAGTGAGTCAGGCCTACAAGGTCTCTTACCTCATGGAGCTTGCAGTGTAGTGAAGAAGACAAAATAACAAGCAATTTCTACAGCGCAGTAGGTTCTGTAGATAAACTTTACCCGTGCTTCACTATGCTCCCTCTATAGTAGTTTTGGGTGATATTTGCCATCAGCCATCCATAAATGTCCAACCACTTGTCTGACTAGAAGCATATCTTTAGAGTGTATGGACTTCTCAGATTACAGAACAACTCAGTAAGGAAAGGTAGAGAGTAGGAACATTCTGAATTAGGTTTTCATTTTATTTTGAATCTATTCACCAGCTTCCCAAAGGGCATGTTTACTTGGTTTGGTTTTCAGTTTCTTTAACAGGGTATCAGTGCACAAATGCTATAAGGGAATCAGCAGCAGCTTTAGCTTTATATTGCATAGTAAAATAAATTCCAGGGTAAAATACATGTGACCTTACCATTTTTTATGGCTCTTATTACAACTCTTCACAGGTTCTCTTCACAAGTTGAAGTGAAACCATGTTGTCCACTGAATTGTATCTTTGTATTCTCATGAAATTGGTAAATTTGAGAATTCTCAAAACAAAACAAAAAATCCCACCCACAACCCTGTAATTAGTATGCAGCTACCAGTTTCTGTGTATGTAGACCTGTAACCTATCCTGATCCTATCTTAGAATTGTAGCTTTTAGCTTTTTTGATCAGGTATCCTTCATTAATAAGTTTGATTAAGTAGTCTCTAACTTGGACAGCTCTGTAAATTTTCTTCTTCCTGGTGTCTCATGTTCTTAGCACTTGGTACAAGCTGTTTTATCCCAAATGTGCCCCAAATCATGAGAACACACTTGTGTATAATTTGGAAGAGTCTCATCTTCTATGGAACATTCCTTTGGTTTTACTGTCTTCTTTTTGCATATTAGGAAATAATGGCTGTGGAAGATTTAAAATGACTTGTTCAAGGTCACATTCAAGAGTCTGGAGGTAGCTGAAATTCTTCCTTCCTCTGTCCCTTGTGTTTCATGACTAGGTAGCATAAAAACACTGTGTATTTATCATTACCCAAATGCCCTAAATTGTTGAAAAATGGTAAATTAATTGTGAAAACTTGGCGTGTTTCTATTATTTTCATAAATTTAAGATGATTAGACATTTGAAGATTTTTGCAAAACCAGGGTCAAAACCAAACTTGGAAGCCCTGATGATGGGGCTTTTTTTTTTTTTTTTTTAATGTTTGTTTATTTTTGAGAGAAAGAGAGAGATCCCTAGAGGGGGAGGGACAGGGAGAGGGGGACAGAGGATCCAAAGGGGTCTCTGGGCTGACAGCAGTGAGCCTGATACAGGGCTTCAACTTATGAACTGTGAAACCATGACCTGAGGTGGTCCTTCTGAATCTTTTTTTTTTTAATTTTTTTTTTAATGTTTATTCATTTTTGAGACAGAGAACATGAATAGGGGAACGTCAGAGAGAGAGGGAGACACAGAATCTGAAACAGGCTCCAGGCTCTGAGCTGTCAGCACAGAGCGTGACGTGGGGCTCGAACTCACGGACCACGAGATCATGACCTGAGCCGAAGTTGGACACCCAACTGACTGAGCCACCCAGGTGCCCCGAATCTCTTTTTAAGAGATAAGAACTTGGCATGCCTGGCTTGCTCAGTTGGTGGAGTGCATTACTCATGATTTCAGGGTTGTGAGTTTGAGCCCCACATTGGGTGTAGCGATTACTTTAAAAAAAAAAAATCTTAAAAGGGATAAGAACTCTATGCAGTTTAATAATTCCTGACGTTTGATGTTGATATATCACAGTGAAAGTTCCATTTTCTGATACATGGTAACAGAAAATATTAGCTTGAATAAATTTAATAGTAATATATATATATAGCAAATTCCTGCTAAATGTCTTTGAATTTTTTTTAGTTTATCTATTAAAATTTTTTTTAATGTTTGTTTATTTTTGAGATAGAGAACATGATCAGGGGAGGGGTAGAGAGGGAGAGAGAGAGAGAATCCCAAGCAGGCTCTGTGCTGTCTGTGCAGAGCCTGATGTGGAACTGAAATCCGAAGCTTAACTGGCTGAGCCACTCAGGCTCCCCTGAATTTTTTTTAAGTTTATTTTTTGAGAGAGGGCACAAGCAGAGCAAGAGCCAACAGGGAGAGAGAGAGAATGCCAAGAAGGCTCCGCACCACCAGCGTAGAGCTCAATGCGGGGCTTGAACTCACAAACCGTGTGATCATGACCTGAGCCAAAACCAGGAATCCGATGGTCAACCAAGTAAGCCTCCAAGTGCCCCCCGCCTTTGAATTTTTAATCAATTTTATTGAGGTAGAATTTATATATAATAAAATTCCATTTTAAGCATGTAATTTGAGTTTTGACAAATGCATTTACAGTTGTGTCGCTACTACCACAGTCCTGCCCCTTGACGGTGAATCTTTCCCACTGTCTTCTGGCCTTTGGCAGCCACTTACTTTCTATCTCTATAATTTTGCCCTTTTTATGATTTCAAATAAATGGAATCATACTGTATATAGTCTCTTATCTGACTCTTTAACTTGGGATAATGCTTTTAAGATTCATCTGTGTTTTTGCATGTATCAGTTTCTTCCTTTGTTATTGCTGGGTACTGTTCCATTGTATGGTTATACTATTTCTTCATTCTGCAGTTGATTGACATTTGGATTAGTTCTAGATTTTGCCTGTTATGAAGAATGCTGCTATTAACATTTGAGTACAGGTCTTCATAGGGCCATAGTTTTCTTGTGTAAAGACCTAAGAGTGGAATTGCTGGGTCATGTGATAAGTGTATGTTTTACTCTATAAGAAACCAAGAGATTGTTTTCCAAAGTGACTGTACCATTTTTTATTTCTACTGTTTGAGACTTCCAACTGCTCTGCCGCTATGTCAAGAGTTGGTTATGATCAGTCTCTTTAATTTTGGCCATTCTATTATGTATGTAGTGGTATCTCAGTGTGGGTATTTTTTTTTTTTAATGTTTATTTATTTTTGAGAGAGACAGAGTGTGAGCTGGGGGGGAGGGGCAGAGAGAGAGGGAGACAGAATCTGAAGCCGGCTCCAGGCTCTGAGCTGTCAGCACAGAGCCTGACGCAGGGCTCAAATTCAAGAACCATGAGATCATGACCCGAGCTGTCAGACGCTTAACTGAGCCACCCAGGTGCCCCTCAATGTGGTTTTAATTTGCATTTCCCTGATTATAAAATCAGAGGAAAAACCTACAATGTTCCACCTGTGTGGGGCAAAACCCAGTCCTTCCTCCTGTGTTTTTCTCCCGGGTGCCTGTGTCTCTTTAGTATTCACATAGAGTAGATCACTTCTGGACACCAAATGTGTGGGGTCATTTTCCCCCACCAAGTAATTTTCTGTGATACTACCTGAATTCCTATAATTCAACTCAATTCTGACACTATTTATGCAGAGATAACATCAGATCTCACAGGTGAAGGGCTTAGTCCCACACCCATCCCTCCACTTTGGACAGTAGTCACAAATCTAGGTTATTACCTGTGCTTTTGACCAACCAGCTATAGATTGGAGATTCTAGCGTCCCTTTCATAAATTCTGTTAATTTACTAGAGTTTACTAGAGTGGCTCACAGAACTCAGGGAAACACTTATGTATACCAGTTTATTAAAAGATAAATAATGGGGCGCCTGGGTGGCGCAGTCGGTTAAGCGTCCGACTTCAACCAGGTCACGATCTCGCGGTCCGTGAGTTCGAGCCCCGCATCGGGCTCTGGGCTGATGGCTCAGAGCCTGGAGCCTGTTTCCGATTCTGTGTCTCCCTCTCTCTCTGCCCCTCCCCCGTTCACGCTCTGTCTCTCTCTGTCCCAAAAAAATAAATAAACGTTAAAAAAAAAAAAAAAAAAAAAAAAAATTAAAAAAAAAAAGATAAATAAAAGTGAACAGCTAGATGAAGAAATATATAGGGTGAGGTCTGGGAGGGTCCTGAGTGCAGGAGCTTCTGACCCTATGGAGTTGGGGTGCATCACCCTCCTGGTATGGATGTGTTGGACAACCTGGAAGCTCTCTGAACCCTCTACTATTGGGACTTTATGGAGGCTTCCTCATGTAGGCATGATCAATTATTAACTCCATTTTCAGCCCTAAGTATGGAATCCTCTCTGGAGGATAGGGCTGAAAATTCCAACCTTCTAATCATGGATTGGTCTTTCTAGTGATCCACCCACATCCAGAAGCCATCCAGGAGCTCAGAGTCATCTCAGTAGAACAAAATATGCTGCTAGTGCTTATCACTTAGGGATTAAGAAAGGTTTTTAGGAGCCCAGTGTTAGGGAGGGGGTCAAAAGCCAAATATTAAAACAAGAGATGCACCTAGTGTTCTTATCACTTAGGAAATTATAAGGGCTCTAGGAGTTTTGTGCCAGGAACTAGGGTCAGAGAACAATATGTATATTTTCTGTTATCTCTCACTGATGACTAATGATGTTGAGCATCTGTTCTTAGCCTGTTGTGTATCTATCTGCTTGAGAGAAACGTCCAGACTTTTTGTCTACTTTTTACTGGTTGTCTATTATTATAAGAGTTCTTAATATGTTCTGGATACAAGTCCTTTATCAGATTTGTGTTTTGCATATATTTTCTCCTATCTGGCATGCCTTTTATATTCTTTTTAGGAGTCTTACACAGAACAAAAGTTTTAAATTTTGGTAAAGCACAATTCATCAATTTTTTCCTCTTTTATGTTGAGTTTTTTGTATCTTACTCTAAGAAATTTTGCCTAACTCAAGGTAGATTTCACCTGTGCTTTCTCCTAGAAGTTTTACAGTTTTAGCTCTTGTATTTAGGTCTGTGGTCCATTTTGAATTTGTTTTTTACTTATCTTGTTCAGTAAGGGTTGAGGATCATTCTTTTCCATACAGATAGCTAATTGTGTCAACACCATTTCTTGCTTATTGACCACATGTACACGTATGTGTGTATGTATGTATGTATCAGTCTATTTCTAGGTCCTCTGTTCACTTGCTCTGTATATCTGTCTTCATGCCAGAAACACACTGTCTCAATTGTTGCAGTTTTATCGTAAGTCTCGAAATTAGTTTAAGTCCTGCAACTTTATTCTTTTTTCAAAATAGTTTCCACTTGTCTAGGTCCTGTGCATTTCCATGTAAATTTGAGAATCAGTTTGGCATTTTTTTATTAAGGTTACTTTATTTTGAGAGAGACAGAGGAGGAGAGAGAGAATCCCAAGCAGGCTCCACACTGTTAGCACAGAGCCCGATGTGGGGCTTGAACTCATGAACTGTGAGATGACCTGAACTGAAACCAAGAGTCTGATGCTTAAGCAACTGAGCTACCCAGATGCCCCTCAGTTTGGCATTTTCAACAAAAAACCTGCTGGGATTTTAACTGGGATTGCGTTTTATCAGTAGATCAATTTGGCAGAAATAGAAATTCTCAGTATTATGAAGTTGTCAATCTGGGCTCTGATTTTTATATATTCATTATATTTTGCCAATATCCATGGAGCAAATTTTATTTATTTATTTATTTATTTATTTATTTATTTATTTATTTATTTATTTAGTATTTTTATTAATATTCTGTGGAAATACAGAGAAGGATTTTTGTTGAGTGTTCCCAACTTCCCCTTATGTGACTGGATAAAGATTTTTACCAAACAGGATATGACCAGCTCTTAGATTTGGTTCCTTTTTTTGGTTGTTGTTGTTGTTGTTGTTGTTTGTGAGCAAAAGAAAAAAGTAAAGAGGAAGGAAAATAATTTTTTACTAACCTAAGATCTTCATAATTGTTAAACCCTGTGCAAACTAGGAAATTATTTATCTCATTTTAAGCCCAGATCTTATCACCATCACAGAAAATTAATATAGTCCTCTTCCAGGTCAGTGCTTTTCAAATTACGGTTATAAAACATTCTTAGTATCCTATACAGGGTAGTGGTTTTAGCATTCTCTGAATAGCACTGGTACCCTAGACTACTTGGTGAAATTTTAATTTGACAAGGTTCATTCCTGGCACAGTATTAGTGGTGGAGCAAAATATAAACTGCTGATGGGAGCAAATGAGGAAATCCTAAATCTGGTGTCTCCTTTTTAAAATTTAGAGTAGATAGCGGCGCCTGGGTGGCTCAGTCGGTTAAGCGTCCGGCTTCGGCTCAGGTCATGATCTCACAGTCCGTGAGTTCGAGCCCCACACTGGGCTCTGTGCTGACAGCGCAGAGCCTGGAGCCTGCTTCGGATTCTGTGTCTCCCTCTCTCTCTCTCCCTCCCCTGCTCATGCTCTGCCTCTCTCTGTCTCAAAAATAAATAAAAACATTAAAAGAATTTTTTTTTTAAATAAAATTTAGGGTAGACAGAAAGCAAAGGGATCAGAAAACAACCCTCATGGGGCGCCTGGGTGGCGCAGTCGGTTAAGCGTCCGACTTCAGCCAGGTCACGATCTCACGCTCCGTGAGTTCGAGCCCCGCGTCGGGCTCTGGGCTGATGGCTCGGAGCCTGGAGCCTGTTTCCGATTCTGTGTCTCCCTCTCTCTCTGCCCCTCCCCCGTTCATGCTCTGTCTCTCTCTGTCCCAAAAATAAAAATAAATGTTGAAAAAAAAAAATTTAATAAAAAAAAAAAAAAGAAAACAACCCTCAGCGTATTGGGAAATTTGATAGTCTGTGACTTTAAAAGTTTGTCTCCATTTAATTTAATCATTTCCACTGACCAGTCTTAAGTAAAAAGTCCAGATATTTTGAGAATTGGAAATGGTCTCTGCTTTTGGGACTCCAGGTTAAAAGAAAAATGAAATAGGTAAAATTCTGTTGTTTGAAATTGCCAGAATATTTTCATAAATAGAGGCATAGCTGAAGTTATTAGCTGGTACCAGAACCACTGCCTTCTCCTTAGTTTAATAGAAATTTTAATCTAGAGAAGCGAATCTCTTACACTGGGTTTTGTTACAGCTAGTCCTCCTCGATTTGTGACAGTAGAAGAACTTCTAGATACAGCGAAAGGAGTTGCTAACATGGCTCTAGCCCATGAAATTGTAGTAAATGGAGACTTTCGGATTAAACCAGTTGAATTACCAGAAGACAGGTAAGGCGGTTACTGAGTTACCTTGTTTAGTGGAACTCTGCCATTTCCCAGTTCTGGAAAGGTCTTCTCCACTTGATGTCAGTATATTCAAATGTATTTTTCCTTTTGTATGTAGTTGCTAAAAAAATAAAATGTCTATACTCAGAATTACTAGTGTTTGAAAGTTGATCTCAGGACTACTGCTCCTAAATAAAAGGTCTAGGAAATCTCCTGTGGAAATCTTTCATGTTAGCTTCTCCCTACTGCATAGGGCCTAGTGTCCTATCTTGTGTTTTCATTGTATTGTTTCATTCATTTCTTGTAACTATCACATCATACTATAGTTGTTGGTTTCCTAGTGTTGGTTTACTAGTGTTCTTCACCAGATTATAAACTCTACAAAGACAAAGGATTATGCATTATTCTCTATATCCCTAGCACCTGGTACATATCCTATCAAATCTTAAACTCTATTGATTGTAAAATGTGTCTTTTAAAATATATTGTCATAATAAAAATCATTGCTCATTATAATTGTAAAAGTGCCATCATATGGGGCACCTAGGTGGCTAAGTTGGTTGAGCATCCAACTCTTGATTTTTTGGCTCAGGTCATGATCTATTGGTCTTGATTTTGCTCAGGTCATGATCTGTTGGTCATGAGATCAAGCCCTGTGTTGGGCTCTGCACTGACAGTGGGGAGTCCGCTTGGGATTGTCTCTCTGTCTCTCCCTCTCTCTTTGCCCCTCCCCTGCTCATGCATGTGTGTGCACACGTGTTCTCTCTCTCTCTAAATAAGTAAATTAATTTTAAAAAAAGTGTCATGATAAAGATTGGGATTCTGTTAACCAAGGAGGGAGGAGGAATGACTGCTGGGTTGCCAAGCTATACTGTCGCCCACTTGAGTCTTCTAAATATAACTTTACAAGCATTTCTTATATGTTCTGCAATGAGAGTACTTTTTCACATTAAGAATGAAGATTTACCTGTTTTGCTCTTACAATATAAATATTTTTTTTTTTTTTTAAGATTTTATTTTTAAGTAATCTCTATATCCAACATGGGGCTCGAACTTCCAACCCTGAGATCATGCTCTACCAACTGAGCCAGCCAGGTGCTCTTAGAGACCGGTTTTAATGAGATGTTATATGTTAGTTGTTAGTTTGGTACCTAATTCAATAATTGTCTCATATATCATATAGGAATAGGGTATTTTCTAGAAATAAAGTCCTTCAGCCTATATACATGCTGAGTTGTTATCTTAAACTACTTAATCATAAATATCTTAAGAAACTTTCTGGTAACAGGGAAAATTAAGAAAACAGCTCTGAACTTTCCAGTATGCTTTTATATGCTATTAATATCCTTATATGCTATTAATTGGTCTAAAGTCATCTGTGAAATTAGTTGAAAGTTATTCTGTCCAGTGAGGTACTTACTGAAGTAAATCACTAAACTAAAAATAGTATATGTGACTGGTATAAGTATATCTGGGAAATCTTTCCTTCATCTAAATTATTTGTAAAATGTCTCACCCTAAACCCATAGAATTTGTGCTTTCGAAAGTGATTTGAGCCTCAAATATTTTGATTTTTTTTTTCTTCCTTTTTTCATTTGCTTCCAGCTTGGAGAAGAGAGTAAAGGATATTGTACATAAAGCTTTTTGGGACTGCTTGAGTGTCCAGCTAAGTGAAGACCCCCCAACATATGACCATGCCATCAAACTTGTCGGAGAAATCAAAGAGGTGAGATGGAGGGCAAATTGTAGTGCTTTTCTGGTGTATTAGGAGTATTCAGCCTGTCTGTGTTACTGTACCAGAAGACTTTAAAGAAATTGAAGGATTGAGAGGTTAACATACCTGCTGAATTGTGGATTAAGACTTTTTTTGGCTTAATACCTTTTTAAAAATTTCAAACAAGCTGTGATAACCCAAAGGCTTTACTTTTGTAAATGAAGGTTTATATTTTTTAAAACAATTATTGGGGCGCCTGGGTGGCGCAGTCGGTTAAGCGTCCGACTTCAGCCAGGTCACGATCTCGCGGTCCGTGAGTTCGAGCCCCGCATCGGGCTCTGGGCTGATGGCTCAGAGCCTGGAGCCTGTTTCCGATTCTGTGTCTCCCTCTCTCTCTGCCCCTCGCCTGTTCATGCTCTGTCTCTCTCTGTCCCAAAAATAAATAAACGTTGAAAAAAAAAAAATTTTTTTAAAACAATTATTTAAAGAAAACAAGTTATTTGACCAAGCACAGGTGATTAATAAAAATTTTAATCGGCTTAGATATGTTTAATTTATAATGGCCAAAGAGTGACTCAGTCTGTGGGATAGAGAAGGTATTAAATGGAAGTTAAGACTCTTTCTGCAAATACCTTTAGCAGTAGTTGAAAGAGAAAAATGTATCCATGGAAACTGGCATCTGTATTTGGTTCAGAGGCTCACGTTAATTACTGTGTTTTTTCTCACTTTTAACAGCTTGTTCATCTTTTATCCTGTTGATTGCTACCTAGACCTTAAACAGAAGCTTAAATAGCTCGTCTAAATGATTTGCAAACGGATGCCTGGCTGGCTCAGTCAGTAGAACATGTAACTCTTGTTCTCAGAGTTGTGAGTTTGAGCCCCATGTTGGGCTTAGAGCTTACTTAATTAACTTACTTAGTTACTTAAATAAATGAGGGGCACCTGGGTGGCTCAGTCGATTAAGTGTTATGGCTCAGGTCATCTCATGGTTTATGGGTTCAAACCCCACGTCCGCCTCTGCACTGACAGCTCAAAGCCTGGAGCCTGCTTCAGATTCTGTGTCTCCCTCTCTCTCTGCTGCTCCCCTCCTTGTGCTCTCTCTCAAAAATGAATAAACATTAAAATAAATAAATAAATGATTTGAAAACATGTTTTTCTATAGATTTGTTAAAAGGTCAAAATGTTTTATAGTTGCAATTGTATTATGGTATTACAGTAACTATTGATAAAGCCTTATTTGGGTAATTATAAATTCCTTTGTGTATAACGAAAAATGATGTCTGACTAAGAAACTTTGATTAAACTTGGCTGTGCTCTCTTGTAGACTCTCTTATCTTTCTTGCTGCCTGGTCACAGTAGACTGAGAAACCAGATAATGGAAGTCTTAGATCTGGATCTGATCAAGCAAGAAGCAGAGAATGGGGCCTTAGACATTTCCAAGCTGGCAGAATTCATTATTGGCATGATGGGGACAGTGTGTGCACCTGCTAGAGATGAAGAAGTTAAGAAACTAAAGGATATTAAGGAAATAGTGCCCCTTTTCAGGTATGGGGATTGTGTTAATCACCTTCAGTGCACTTAATATACAGAGCCCGTTTTCAGATTTAGACTTCGAGTGTAGATACTCATGAATTTTTAAAAAGCAAACATTTTTTTTTTAAATACAGAAAAGTAGAAAGAAGGAAAAAAAAATCACCCACGGTTTTACCACCCAAAGGCAAAATCACTGCTAATCATATTGATAATTAAAAAAAATTTTTTTTTTATTTTATTTCGAGAGAGAGCTTGAGCAGGGGAGAGGCAGGGAGAGAAGAGAGAGAATTTCAAGCAGACTCCACGCTGTCAACATGGAGCCCAATACGGGGCTCCATTCCGTGAACTGTGAGATCATGACCTTGAGCCAAAACCAAGAGTTGGACGCTTAACTGACTGAGCCACCCAGGCACCCCCAACTTATATTATTTTTTAAAACTCTCTATAAGCATTTTCAATGGCTGCAAAATCTTCATTTGCGTAGATATAGTTAACTATTACTATGTTAAGATGGACAATTAGATTACCTCTAATTATTTACTGTTTAATCCTGCCATGAACATCCTTGTGTACAAAACTTTTTTCTGTATTTCAGGTTATTTCCTAACTATAAGTTCTTAAAGTGGCATTACTGTATCAGAGGATAAGAACAGTTTTAAGACTCTCATTGCATGTTAGCAAGTTGCTTTCCAAAAGTTCCTTTCATTTTCAGCTTCTTTTATATCATATCAATATTTGGTACATATAAAAATGCTATGCATCATGAAGTTACCTCAGGGTTCAGAAAGCATTGAAAAGACCTCCTAAGAAGGGGTGCGTGGCTTGCTCAGTGGGTAGAGCATGTGACTCTTAATCTCGGGGTCCTGAGTTTGAGCCCCACATTGGGTGTGGAGATTACTTAAAAATAAAATCTTAAAAAAAAAAAAAGACCTAAAAATTGATTTGTTCACTCATTCAACAAGCTCATATTGAGCATCTCTTATGTGCTGGGTATGGTGCTAGACTTTAGAAATAGTAAGAGCTTCTAATTTGGCCAAGTTAAGGGAGGAGTTTCCTAGGAGGTGAGACCTCTGGGGAAGATAGCTTGCAGCAAACTCAACCTGAACATAAATTCCTACTGGGAAGAGAATGGAGCGGGGAGCCTGGCAAAGTGGGAGTACATACACTGTTAAAAGGAGGCAGTTGATTGTGGCCGTGAAGAAATGTGGGTCCGTGTTGTCAGATCGTTAGATTTTTTTCAGGAGAGGCTGGAAATGGCGGTTTTTAAAAACACTTTGAGCACAAACATGTTCATGGGTTACTCCAGTCAGTGGCCGCCAGGTGGCAGTTTCCAGCAGTCTCTCATCTGCAGCGGGTGGTTTTGGGGAACCTCTAGGAGTACTCAGAGGAGAGGCAGAATGTCCCCCAAGAAGTGGGCTGTCCCATGTGTTTGGGAGGTAGACAGGATGGCAGGGAAGGGACCCTGAATTGTTCCTCAGACTGTGTGTCCTTTCCACACATAATAAACTCCCACACAGAAGGTAATTGTGTCATACAGTTCAGTCAGTCCCAGAGGGTGTCAGGGGACTCAGGACATTTGACCCTGTTCCCCCTTGTGTGTAGGGCCTCAGCCAAACCTGTACCTTGGGTTCTCAACCACCTTCTGCAAGTAGGTCACTCAGCAGTTTCCCGCCTCTGGAGAAATAGCTATGGTGTGTGACCTGCAGGATTGAAGGCATCCTTAGCATCAAGTCAGGTCTGCCCACTGGGTACATTCAGAGTGTGAACGTGCAGTTCTGCCACCAAAACTAGAATAGAAAACATGCCCTGAAACTAAGAGCCTGGGGCGAAAGGAGAGGAGAAAGGAGAGAGTTCTTGTTCTTTCTTCCTGGGAAAGTGAATTAACGTGTGTGGGAGAGTGGAGACGCAAGTGGTCAGCTCTCTGCCCTTGACCTTGGGTCCTGGCTGTCCTTCGTCCGTGGTTGCTGGGAGGGCCGACCCAACGCCAAAGAACGGGTCCCCAGGCAGTGGGGGAGCTGTGTTTGCTTGGGGGCAGGGTGTGTGTGGGGGGGGAGGGGGGACAGAGGCGGCTTAAAAATCTGCAGTCTTTTCAATCCATTATTTAGATTTTTATGTTTTCTTAATCTACACTCTCAAGATTTTTCGAACTTGCTACCCTTTCTGAAATGAGAAGCCTCTCTCAGATCAGCTCCCCTCTTTCCTCTGAAACAGTGCTTGCTTTACAAGTGCCTTGTTCTAAATCCTTTTCTTCCTTTTCTCTCAGGGCAATTTTTTCCGTGTTGGACCTAATGAAAGTGGACATGGCGAACTTTGCTGTCACTAGCATTAGGCCACATCTCATGCAGCAGTCAGTTGAATACGAAAGGAAGAAGTTTCAGCAGCTTTTGGAGAAGCAGCCAAGTACGTCTAATGCTTTGTGTGCCCTTTCATTGTGTGTTTTTCCCATTCCAGTTCTGTAGCTTTTTGTACAATGATACTGTTTTCAAGACAAAACTAAAATTTAGTATGCGACCATTCTAATTTGAAGGCTTAAAAGCACAAGACTTTGGATCTGAAAACAAAACTTTATTGACAAGCAAGAGAAGTAAAAGTAGGATATAAGAATAGAAATTTAAAAGCATGAAGTCCTAAATTAAATGTTTCTTTTTAAATCTTTTTCTTTTTTAAATGTTCATTCATTTTTGAGAGACAGAGCGTGAACAGGGGGAGGGACAGAGAGAGAGAGGGAGACACAGAATCCAAAGCAGGCTCCAGGCTCTGATATGTCAGCATAGAACCCAGCGCGGGGCTTGAACTCGGGAACTATGAGATCATGACCTGAGCCGAAGTCGGAGGCTTAACCCACTGAGTCACCCAGGCTCCCCAAAATGGGTTTTTAATGAAAAAACCAGTTTGAGGTAAATTGTATGCTTGGCCGTGATTTTTAAAACATGACACACTTCTTGTGATTATTTAATTCACTTTCTCCTCTAAGGTACATGAAGAAACTTTACTTTGCCTCTGTTCTATATGCAGAAAATCTTTCTGGTTTTATACCCACAAAAAGTCTCATTTTTATAAGCCTCTCAGATGACTACAGGAATACAGAGCACTAGAGAACCCAAAACTGTGTTGCCTTTCAAGGGTACTCTTTTTGGTCTCTGCACAGGCATCTGATGTTACGATTAAATTACAATCTTTGGATCCTATTTATTCATGTATTAAGTTTATTTTGAGAGAGGGCAGGGGGAGGGGCAGAGAGAGAGGAGGAGAGAGAATCCCAAACAGGCTCTCCACTGTTAGCACAGAACTTGAAGTGGGGCTCAATCTCAACAAGCTGTGAGATCATGACCTGAGCCGAAATCAAGAGTCAGATGCTTAACCAACTAAGCCACCCAGGCGCCCCAGAATCCAATTTATTATGAGTTCTATTTAGCCTATAACTTTGGTGGTCCCAAGATGAAAATGGTGGTCTCTGGATAGATTGTGTTGCCTGACCTGAATAGATAATGCAGTGTCCAGAGCAGGTGTTCATCCAGCTGCCGGCAGAGAAGGCCGAGATGGTTCAGGAGGAATCAGGCAAGAGCAGAGTAGAAGAAGCAGTACCAGAAGATTGGCTGATGTTTACTACCTACTAGGCATGTGCCGAGAGTGCGTGCGCATTATCATATAAACCCTCACCAGTAAGACTAGGAGGGAAGCACTTTTTTAACACCATTTTGCAGATGTGGAAATCAATTTTGAGAACTTTTTGACCGGAATTGATTGACCACGTGGTTCACTTTCTCAGCTAGTGTAGTACTGCCCCTCAGGAGGCATCAGGGGTGCAGGCTGAAGAGCCTCAGTGTGAGAGCCCGGTGCCAGCAGCCAGGGCCCAGTGAAGGACCCACTGCTGCGATCCCTGAGCTGGTCAGTCTACTGCTTCCTCCTCACATGTACAAGCTTGTGGGCTAAGAGCCTGCCATCTGCAGAAGGCTATCGGGATGGTACGGCTAGCCACAGAGATCCGTGCCACCGCTGTTATGACAGAGCCAGAGGTGCATCCTGCAGCAGCGAAGAGTGGACCCCCATCATACCCTGGGCCACCCCCTTAGTTTGAAGGTGGCCTCCACTGGCAGAGCTGTAGCACGTTCTAGGACCTGTCAGAGAGACTTTCTCCCATATGGTGGAGAAAAACCTCATCTTTCTCTCGTGTCCCTCAGAATCCTCGCTGCGTTACTCAGCTTAGAAAAGGAGGAAGTCTATGAGAGCAGATGAAAGACACTCCAGGTTCCCCAACAGAATTCCAGACGCTGCGTAGTACACGTCCCCTCCCACGAGGCTGGAAGCAAACCAGATTGACAGGAGACTAAGATCTAGACAAGGAAAAGGCCTCCTCTTCAGCGTGCAGGAGACTTTACACTGGGAAGCTATCCCCAGTGCCTCCTCCCATCTGTCTCTGGGCGAGAAGTTTTGCATCTCCCTGAGCTGGAGTCATCAGAGCTTCCAGCCTCCGCTCCTGCAGCGGTCGGGGTGGGAGAGAAGGGAGTGGTTTGTTGAACATCTGCAGGTGGCAAGGTCTGGATACATGCTCTGTGTTTACTGTCTTGTTTAATCCTCACAACTGCCTATGGGGTGGTATTGTACATTTCTTTGTAGTAGGAATCTGATAAACCTCAGCTAGTAACCAGCAGTGCTGTGATTTGAACCAAGTTTTATTTGATTCCAAAGTCCGTACTCTATATACACCACACCTTCAGGATGATCTTCCTTAAAGTCATTCCGAGAAGAATTCCTCCTGAGTGTCATAGTAATGTTCGTAGCCTTGTTTTTCAGATTCCCTGGACTTTGTCACCCAGTGGCTGGAAGAGGCCGCAGATGACCTTATGAATCAGAAGTATAAAAATGCCCTGCCAGCTGAGGGAGGGGCCGCTGACTCTGGAGACAGTCCCATGCCAAATCCTGTGGCTGTCCAGAATTATGCATACCTGAAGCTTCTGAAATGGGACCACCTCCAGAGACCTTTCCCTGAAGTAGGTGCTCCAGAGCAGTCTAACTGCTTATTTCTTTCTGTGCTGCTGAACTTTTAAACAATTATAGTTTGGTTATAATCCTCTTCCCAGAAAATTGCCCCTTTTACATCAAACAATTCAGCAGTTTTTAGTATATTTACAGCTATATGACCATTACCAATGATTTAATTTCAAAACTTTTCATCACCCCAAAAAGGAACCCTGTGCCCATCAGCAGTCACTACCCTTTCCCCACTCCCCTACCCCCTGGCAACCACTAATCTACTCTCTGACTCTATGAAATTGCCTGTTCTGGACATTTTGTATATATAAATGGAATCCTACAATATTGGCCTTTTGTGTCTGGCTTCTTTAAGCAAAATGTTCGTGTATGTTATAGCGTGTATCAGTACTTTATTTCTTTAAAGTTATATTTTTTTACTGTAAAATATACACAACACAAAATATACCATCTTTTTTTTTGTTTAAAGTTAGCTCTACAGCCCACGTGGGGCTCGAACTCACGACCTCAAGATCAAGAGTCGCAGGCTCCACCGACTGGGGCAGCCAGGCGCCCCAAAATTTACCATCTTTAAGTGCATGGTTCAGTGTCATTCATACGTTCACATGGTTGTGCCGCCATCACCACCATCCTTCTCCAGAACTTTTCCATCTTTCCAAACTGAAACTCTTTAAATACTTAACGCCTTTAAACATACCTCATCCCTCCCTCCCTCGGGCCCCTGACAATCACCATTCTACTTTGCGTCTCTGGATATGAATGGAATCCTACAGTACCTTGTGCCTTTGTGTCTGGCTTATTTCACTCAGCATAGTGTCTTCAATGTTCATCCATGTTGTGCTGCTGTGTGTCAGCATTTTCTTTTTGAGGCTGGATGATCTTCCGGTATGTGGCTGTACCACATTTTGTTGATTCATTCATCAGTTGATAGACATTTGGGTTGTTTCTACTTTTTGGCTATTGTGAATTGTGCTGCTCTGAACATTTGTGTACAGGTTTTGTAGGGGCATGTGTTTCAGTTCTCTTGGGTAAATACCGAAATACGGAGGATGAGAATTGCTGGGTCACATGGTGACTCTGAGTTTAACACCTGGAGGAACTGCCAGACTGTTTCCCGCCACCCCCCCTCCCGCCCTGTGTAGCAGTGTAAGGGGCTTCCAGTTTGATTCAAACGGTAACAGCGATGCTGCTTTTCAGTTTTATCTAAGAAATACTTCTCATTCCACATGGAGCAAGATTTTTTTCCTTTTCTGTTTTTCACAGTAAGTACGTGTAACTGCAGTAGTCCTTTAGGAAGATGACGAGCAAGGGATCTCCCCGACTTTGTAGACTGCTGGTTTGGTGTGTAGACTGCCTTCTGGTTTTTGAGGGCACTCAGGCCTTTTAGCTCCAGCCTCAGAACATGCTACTTCTCTAAATCGTTCTCCTCTAAGTTCCTTATTCTTCCTTTCAAGACGATGTAAGCTCAGGGTATCACCTCTTGCCTCTGAGTTCCCTGTTTTGTGTCAAAGGAGGCTATACAGAGGGTGTTGAATTGAAGGGATAGAGGGAGGCTCCTTTCCGAATAGTGGCACATTCTCTCCTGGGGGACAGTGCACAGCCCGACATTTCGTTTAAAAAACAGCTGTGAGGAAGATGGTGTTTTCATTGGACACAGATGTCTGCCCTCAGAATCGATCCTTGGAAATCTTTTGTATCCTACACCCAAATCCTGGCGCAAAGCAGGGATGCTGCTGTGTAACAGTGAAATCAAGACAGAGGCTCAGTCTGTTGAAGCATCTCTGTTTAACAATAGGGGATCTTGAATCTTCAAAGATTGTTTTTACTTCTTGAGAAGAATTCTAGGTTAAGACCCTAAATTGTTAATGTCTTGATTTGGTGTGTCAGTCTCTTATAGCAAGATGGTTCTTAACATTTATTTGGTTAACCTGTAAAAATCCAGATCAGATGCCCTATCTCAGGGTCCCTGGCTGGCCCAGTCAGTAGAGCCTCTGACTCTCAATCTCAGGGTCATGAGTTCAAGCCCCATGTTGGGCACGGAGCCTACTCAAAAAAAAAAAAAAAAAAAAAAAAAAAATCAGCCTTTCCAATGCTCTTCCCCTCATCCCACACAGGGGACATTGGCCTGGCAGGACCCAGAGGTATCTAACATGGGGGGTGCAGTCATGGAAATTCACTCACTGACTGCTTTCTGGGTGGCTTTAGGTTATCAGTCATTCTGCCTTTTTTCTACTTACATTTATTTTTCATTTCCTTTATTCACTTACTGATTCTTGAGGGCCTCCTTTGTGCTGGATACTGAGGGGGAACCAAGGTGAATAATGCAGGCTCTCCCTTCAAGCAACTGCTACCCTCCTTCTCTCCAGTGCTCTGGCTAGGGTGACTGGCTGCCTGGTTTGTCCAGGACTTGGGGGCAGGAAGTGTTCACAGGACTTGGGAGTTCCAGCTTTAAAGCCAGGACATCCCCAGACGAACTAGGATGAGTTGGTCATTCTAGCTCATTGCCTCATTACTCTTTCCTGTTGAAGGATATAAGTCCTAGTTATCCGGGGTTGGCTCTGCCAATCCCCTTTATATCCATGGTCATCTTACGTCTTTGAAACAGCCCTGTGAAGCAGGAATCCCCCTTTTGTTGTTGTTGTTCTTTTTAATGTTTATTTACTTTGTGTGTGTGTGTGTGTGAGAGAGAGAGAGAGAGAGAGAATATGCAAGTGAGGTAGGGGCAGAGAGAGGGGGACAGAGGATCCCAGGCAGGCTCCATGCTGTCAGCCCAGAGCCCAACCCAGGGCTCAACCCCAGGAGCCGTGAGATCATGACCTGAGCTGAAATTAAGAGTTTCTCAGGGCGCCTGGGTGGCTCAGTTGGTTAAGTGTCCGATCTCAGCTCAAGTCATGATCTCGTGGTTCGTGACTTTGAGCCCCAGGTCAGGCTCTGCACTGACAGCTCAGAGCCTGGAGCCTGCTTTGGATTCTGTGTCTCCCTCTCTCTCTGCCCCTCCCTCACTCATGCTCTGTCTCTGTTTCTCTCAAAAATAAACATTTAAAAAAAAAAGTTGCTCAACCCACTTGAGAGCCACCCAGGTGCCCCAGGAATTCCTGTTTTGCATAGGGCTCGTAGAAGAAGAAATTTGCATGAGATTATGCTATTTAAATGTCCTTTGGCCTCATGTTCTTAATGAGCATGTTTTACTCCAGCCTTTCTAAGGACAAAGGGGCTCTGAGGAGGAAGGATTGTTCACACAGCCCTCCATTAAGGCTCTGTAAGGACTAGAAAATCCTGAAGGAATCTGTGGAGGCCTGTGTGGGGGCTGTGGCCCCACTGCCCTCTGCTGGCCAGCCTGAGCCTCCAGCTCAGGGACGATTTTTTTTTTTTTTTTATTCACTACAGACAGTTTTGATGGACCAGGCTCGCTTCCAAGAACTCCAGCTCCAGCTAGAGCAACTGACCATCCTGGGAGCCGTGTTGCTGGTGACGTTCAGCATGGCAGCCCCAGGAATTTCCAGCCAGGCTGACTTTGCTGAGAAACTCAAGACGATTGTGAAGATTCTGCTGACAGATGCACACCTGCCGTAAGTGGCTGCAAGCCATGGGGCAGACCCTGCGAGCCAGGTCGGGGGCGGTGGGTGACAGAGAGCAGACGGGAGCAGGATCTCCTGGCTGGTGTGGGGCAGAATCCGGGGCCACTGCCTCAGAAGTGACAGGAAACTTTACACTCTGGTTTTTCACCGCAGCAGAATTCATTCAGGTTCCTACAAAGAACATTAGAGTTCACCGTAGGGTTCGCAGGTCTCCATGAGAGTGGCTTTCAGATGTTTAGGACCAGAACACACGGTAAGAAATTCATTTTCCATTGTGACCTAGTGCACTCTTTAGGCACATGTAACTGAAATAAAAACTTCACAAAGTGAAACTTATCCTAACTGTGCTTAGTACAAAGTCTTAAGACATTAAAAAAAAAAAAATACTGGTTGCTATCCACTGAATTGCTTTCACAACCTGCTAACAGTTTGGGCAACACAGCCCTAGGGAAAGGTCCTATAAGAAGCAGGAGGTGTTTCCCCACAGTCATCGGGCTGTGAGTACAGATTTTTTCCCTTGGCATGTTCTTCGTGGCCATTTTGTGCCGCGTGTAAATGGATTGTTTCCTCACCCAGCACAAACCCACACCTGTGCGAGGGCAGCTGCTGTAACTGCTCCTGCGGTGAAGTCCGATCAGGTGACTTATGTGGTTCACAGCATATAGAATGATGGTTGTAAGTAAACACTATCTGACAAGGTCCAGTTCAGAAGATTCTTCAAGGGGAATGTCCCCCAGACATTCTCATCCTTACATAACGGAGGAATTTTCCTGCTGAGTTTGCACCAAGCATGCGTGTGTTTGGTATGGTGAGGGGTGTGTGCACATGTTGTGACCAGGGATTCAGTAGCCTTGACTTAGGCCAGGAGGGGTTTGCTGAGCAGATGCCCTTGCACAGGGGTAGCCCTTGGCTGTCAGTGAGTTCTCCCACAGCAGATCTGCTTTGTCTACTGCTTAAAGCTACCGATGAAGGGGCCCTGTCTGGCACCTTCTTAGCAGTCCAGCCTCACACTGCTGTATCTACCCTGGTACTCGGGGGCTGACACACACCTGGTTCCAGCAGTGAGTCCCAGGGCGTGCACATTTGCTCCCACTATTTAATTGGCCCAGAACACGGGCAATTGCCTTCTTGTAGAAAACCTACCAGCAGGAGGGCTCCCCACAGATACTCTAGGAGAGCTCAAGGGCCCCAGGAAATGAAGGTGCTAGTTTTCTTAACTTTGGGAATTCCGTTTTATTTATTGTTTTAAAGTAGTTAATACACTCTCATGTTTCAAAAATCAAAAGGGATAGAAGGGTATCCATTGAAAAGTTTCTCTCCCACTCCTGTCTCACAACTACCTAATTTCTGGGTTCTTGTGTTTTGTTCTAGTGGTGTTCAAGATCTTCTTAAGCCAAATCCAGGCTTATTTCACCATAGATGCTAGTAAGAACTTGGGTTTTGAGTAGTTAGCCCTGGTATAGCCTGGTATAGAGCCCTCCCCTTCCCAGTGTTCTTTCTAGCCAAGAGAGGGAGAGGGGGAGAGAGAAAGTCCCCTGAGTCATATGTACACAGCCTGAAAGGTTAGTGGCAGGGGAGAGAGTCACAGATTTTCTCTTTGAACATGTCAGTCCATGCATTGGTGATTGTGACTCTTATCAGGACTGGGGCTCTTCCTGGGCTTGAGTTGGGTAGATGTGCACTTTGTTTATGGGCCCTTCTCTGCCTTCTCCTTTCCCTTCTCTGCTCAAGCTCCTTCCATCTGAAGGATGCCCTGACTACCATTGGGGAGAAAGTCTGCCTGGAGGTGAGCGGCTGCCTTGCCCTGTGTGGGCTCACTCCCTTTACCACGGAAAAGGAGACTGTGCTCAAGGGCCAGATCCAGGCTGTGGCTAGTCCCGACGACCCCATCCGCAGGATCATCGGTATGTTTGGGCGAAGACGGGGGTAGCAGGGATGTCCTTTTGGAGGGCTGGCAGACAGACCCCTCTGAAGAAATCTAGAAGGGTCTGATAGGTTATGAGTGCTGATGAGTGAGGGGGCGAGTGATTAATCACCACCGTGCAATTAGGGCAAGCCAGAGGTCTGGACAAGTGACCAGGCAGCTGTCATTGTTCTGAGGGCTCTGACTTTGGAATTACAGGCTTTGTTCAAAACCCTGCTCCAGAACTATGAGGTAATAGAAAATACATGGATTGGTCTCTGCCCCCGTTCCTGGCACAGAGCCCCTGAAACTCTTGTAATTTCCTAAGTGATAAGAGCACTAGAGTATCTTTTATTCTAATATTGGTCTTTGACCTGGATCCTGACACAGAGCTCTTAAATCCTTTGGAATTTCCTGGGTGATAGGAGTGTCTTTTGTTCTAGTGAGGCAAGTCTGGGTGGGCTCCTGGATGGGGGCTGGTCACCAGAAAGACCAAGCCATGATCAAAAGCTTAGAATTTTCAGCCCCACTCCCTCATTTTCCAAGAGAGGGGAGAGGGGCTGGAAATGCCCATGTGATGAACCCTCCATAAACACCCCAAAAGTTCAGGTTTTGGGGAGTTTCTGGGTTAGGGAACTTAGCCAAGTAATGGGAGGGTGATGTACTCCAACTCCACAGAAACTCCTGCCCCCCGAACTCTCCCAGACCTCACCCTCTGTGTCTCTTATTCTGGTTTTCATCTGTATCCATATCCTTTATTCTATAGTAAGCTAGTAAACATAAGTATTTCTCTGAGTTCTGTGAGCCTTTCTAGCAAATAATCAAAATCCAAGGCAGAGGAGGTTATGGGAACCTCCAGTTTGTAGCCAAATCAGACAGAATTTGTGGGTGTTCTGGGGACCTACTACTTGTGGTTGGCTTCTGAAGTGGGGGGGGGGGGCAGCCTCATGGGACTGAACCCTTGACCTGTGGGATGTGACACTCCCTCCAGGTGGTGTCGCAATTGAGTGCAATTGTAGGACACCCAGCTGGAGTCGCAGAGAATTGCTTGGTGTGGGAACCCCTCACCCTCACCCACATCTGGTGCCAGAGTGTTGAGGATGCGGGGTGAGCGTGAAGGAGGGGGCACGGGTTTTCTTCACAAGCACCTGCTGTGGTTCTTGAGCGGGTGACTGGATGCTTGAGACTCCTCATCTCTCAAAGGGGTAATACTGACAACCCTATGCAGTTGCTGGGAGGACTGCAGGGCATGAGATCCATAAAATGCTTGTCATTGTATTGGGCAGCACATCAGAAGTACTCACTAGAGAGCTGTGATTAAAAATATTACTCCATGTGGTAGCTGTTACTTTTCATCATCACAGCAGTAGCACTGTGGAAAATTCTGGTTGATCGAGGAATACAGTGTTCATCTAATTTTGGGGCACCTGACTGGCTTAGTTGGTAGAGCATGTGACTCTTGATCTTGGGGTTGTTAAGTTTGAGCCCCATGTTGGCTGTAGAGATTACTTAAAAATGAAATCTTAAAAAAATGTTCATCGAATTTTTAAAATTCCCATTTATCTTTAATTTTGAAATCATTCTTTAGCTTCTTTATGAAACTAGATAGATATTCAACATGTAAATGACAATTAGCCTTCAGGCAAAAGCTGAATGATCCATGATTACCAGATTTCAGGTTGGAGTAGAGGCTAAACCAATGACATGAGCCTGCTTCTAATACCATGACTTCTTTTTTTATTCTTAAGTAATATTTTATGGAAAAAGTTACAGGGATTGATGGTTTTTTAAGAATTAAATGATTTCATCCCAGTCCTGCATCGGGCATGATGTCATGTGTGGGTCACTTGGGAGAAGCCTCTTGCAGAGGTATAAGGATCATCAGGATTAATGTTACTGACCTTGGTAGAGATGCAGGAAAGTGCAGTAAATAGACTGCTGGCTAATAAGCTACTCTGTGCCCTGCCATCTTGGCTGTTTACTAACAGGCAGTTACAGACCTGGGGGTAAAAGCCAGCCCTGGAGTAGGAATGATATGAGGATCTCCAGGTCTGGGTGAGGCTTCCAGCTCTGAGAACCTTAGGAAACCAAACTAACTTTGGAAGAGGGGTGATGGGTCTGGTCAGCAGTTGCTCTGTCAGTGTGTATTGGGATCCAGAGGTCATTTGCACCTGAGAGGGTGTTGCAGGGCAGGGGGTAGGCATGCAGTTTGAAAGAACCCATTTAACATAAATGCCCCTATTGCTTTTGTAATAAAATCTGCAGGAAGTGTGGCTTGCATATTCTTTTGGTTGATGAGGACAGTGCAAAAGCATCATAGAGAGGAATGGGCTAAAAAAAATCAACCTAAATTATTTCTCAGAGTAGTCCAAGTTTGCAAATGCCCACAACTCCATGGCCTTCCACTGTAGGCATTATTATTATTATTATTATTATTATTACTTAGAGTTTTTATTTATTGAGAAAGAGAGGGAGAGAGGGTGGGGGGAGAGGAAGAGAAAGAGGGAGAGAGAATCCCAAGCAGGCTCTGTGCTGTCAGCACAGAGCCCGACTTGGGGCTTGAGCCCACAAACCTGGAGATCATGATTTGAGCTGACATCGGATGCTTAACTGACTGAGCCGCCCAGGAGCTCTTCTTGTTTTGTTTTTGAACTTGTAATTCCTGCGTTAGTCCTCTCCCACCCCATTTTTTATGGGATCTTCAGTAATGGCTCACGGTGGTCTCAGTGTATCTTGCTCCTTGGAGAGGAGAACCTGTCAACACTCTAGTCCCCCTTTGTTCATTGACGCATTTATTTTTCCTTTCCAAATATATTTTGAGCTTTGAGCTTTTACTGGGGGCCAGGTCTCATGCCAGGCCCTGTGCTGGGTGCTGGCGAGGGTGGGGGAGGGGTTGGCAAACAAGATGAACGTGCTTCTACCCTCTTGGAACTAACTAACTAGGCAGGGAGAGGAAATGTTATAAATGGGGTAAATGTTCAGAATGGCAAAGTACTGTGGGTACTTGCACTAAGGGTGGGCAGGGAAGACTTGCCTGAAAAAGGGATGTTTGTGATAAACACTGAAGCCTACTCAGAAGTTTGTAAAGTCATCCTGAACAACAACTGACTGCTTTCTTTTCTATCACAGATTCCCGAATCCTGATCTTCTTAGAAAGCTACCTTGCCTCAGGTCATCAGAAGCCATTGCCTACGGTACCTGGGGGATTGGGTCCGGTTCAGAAAGAGCTGGAGGAAGTTGCTGTTAAATTTGTCCGCCTGGTCAACTATAACAAGATGGTCTTCAGTCCCTACTATGATGCCATCCTCAGTAAGATCCTTGTCAGACCCTAACACGTACGTGCGCTACAGTAGCAGTATTAGCCTCTTGATACAGAATACCTGTTCTCAACTATAACGTTGCTTTGGAAAATGGCTATTTAGTACATGTCTGTGTAACATCACTGATTCCAAAAGGAAGAGTATTGTGTATCACTGTTGAAAAGAGCTGTTGAAAAACGCACTGAATTCAATTCTATTTTGCAGGTTTGTATTTATGAGTGCAAGTTTACAAATCAAGAAGCTTCTTGTTATCTTGAGTCTCCTAGGTAGCACTTGGCTTTTACACGGTGAACTGCTGTGTGTCCACCCGCACTGTGTCCTGATTGTAGCTGCCTTGTCTCTCCCAGGAGGCTGGGGCCTCTCTCCTGCTATCCGGGTAGTTTTTCTTTCAGACCCCTCAGAGGATCTGCCAGCCACCCAAGAATGAGACACCAAGCCATGACTGTGTTGAGACTCTCCTCCTTCACTGGCACAGACCCCCAGTCCTCCCCCAGCTATTTTGTGTTAGAAGGGCTATATATAGTTTTTCCGCCTCCCCACCCCCCCACCCCTCCCATTTATTGTTTTCTCCCTCCTGGTCTAGCCAGCGCCCCAGAGCCCTTTTGTTCTAGAGGAGAATTAATTGATTTTAAAAAGCTTATTCTTTTATACAGAATTATTCCTGAGCCTGGATGATAGCAGTTAGGACTTACAGAATCCAGAGAAAGGAAATTCTTTGACTTTTAAGGTTTGAAAGTTAAGGAGGAACTATTTTTTTAAACAATATATATGTTGGTGTCATGTAAAAGAAGACAAATGTCTGGAGTTTTTACTGAAACGTTCACTCATACAATACGCAGATGTATTGATTGGATTTGAATTTCAGAAATGGATTTAAGTGTTTTCAGATAAAATAGCGTAGTATAAGCTCACTTATTTCTATGATAAGGAAGTCATGGAAAATCCCTGGTTTTTGAGCAGTATTTTTTGAGGAACTTCAGGGACCAGAATTCCTGACCTATCCTGTGACTGAAAGGGTAGCTGGGGTCTCACAGATGACCCGCTGTGTTCAAAAAATAAAAATGAAAGGTGTGTGTGTGTGTGTGTGTGTGTGTGTGTGTGTGTGTGTGTGTGTGTGTTTTAGACAGGGATGTTATGTTAGAAGCAGAGCCATGAAGCTGGAGTGAACTCCCAAGAGCTGGAACAGCAAAAAGCAAAATGATGCCAGGAATCCCTTCAAGCTGCTGAGGGGTAGGGTGGGACGGGAGGCAGGTGGGGCAGCCACCAGAGGAACCTTCACTCTGTGAGAGCTGTCACGTGTACAAGCTTCAGGAGAGGGAATGGTTATGCCGGGGGTGGGGAATGTGATTTCTCCAGATACGTGCTACAAACTGTGTTCTAATGGTGTGTTTTACTTGCAGTCAGAAATGTATGCTGTGT
The DNA here is from genome assembly GCF_028749965.1 of Puma concolor. Taxonomy (NCBI): domain Eukaryota; kingdom Metazoa; phylum Chordata; class Mammalia; order Carnivora; family Felidae; genus Puma; species Puma concolor. The sequence continues at coordinate 28,576,888 of NC_141676.1, read as the reverse complement.
TATGTGGTCAGAAGTCATATTATTAAAGTTAATACTCAAGGACAAATCTTCCGTGGTTTCGTTGGAAGGGAATAAAAGTTCAGTAAGTAGAACTTTTAAAGAACAAAACCACAGTCTTTTATAGTGTCTTCAATGAGGTCCTTTCTGGAATTGTTTCCAGAGGTAAGGTTGCTTATTGGTCGTATGGTATCCCCAGGCTGAGAAGCCCAAGCACTCTTTTAAAGTTGGCTACACGCCCAACATGAGGCTTGAACTCACAACCTCGAGGCTGGGCTTGAACTCACAACCTTGAGATCAGTAGTCCCATGCTCTACGGACTGAGCCACCAGGCACCCTCCCCTACCTCAGCACTCTTTTGCCTGCCTCAGCCTCAGAGTGTTTGGGGTTTTGTCCCTCCTGATCCAAGGATGAAGGAGAGGAGCTTTACCCTGAAATATATGGGGTGGATCAGCACTCCTATAGTCATTCTTCCCAAATCTTAAAAATTCTTTTTGCCTTCTTTTATAGGGGTTAATTGTTTACAAGATTTTTTTCTTTCCCCTAATGTGTTCCTAAATCGACAAAGTTAAGTTTGGACCATTTGAAATCTTGATGCATATATTACAGGGACCTGCACAGACTCTCATGCCCCCTGCTACCTTAGTGTCCACTGGTGGAGTTCTCTAAATGGCAAAGCCAAGAATGACGGAGGCAAAGTTCTGAATCACAATATTCATATTGAGTTGTGTTGTCGCTCTTTGAAGATAAGTGAGCTACTTTCTTCCTGGAATCTCACAGGATTATCACTAAGGGCCAGGAAAACCCATTTAGTTCATTTAGTCACTCAGGAAATGTTTTATTGAGCATCTCCTTGTAATTCCCCCCTACAGCTCTCCCTCCAAGATATGTACCCTTTGGAGGGGAAATTATCCTTCAGAATTGAACCGGTTCTATATAATGCAGTCTGATTGGATTTGACTTGATTTTCTAACAGGTTTGTGGACACAAGCATCTTTTATGAAAGTGCTAAGTTTATTGGCTGTAGTACTTTACCATGGATAGACTGAGCGCCTTGAGAGTTAGGTCCATTACAGACAGCAAGGCTGTTAGATTTATTTGATGGTCTCATGAATGAATGAATGTCTAGAACAGTAATTGCTACTTTGTCAGCCCTTGGCTGGGTGGGTGGGTGGATGGATTCCCAGTTTAGATGTTTTCTGAAAATCTCATTACTTTTAAAGCAAGCTGTATAATGTGATTGTTTATGTAACCATATAACCCAACTATAAATATACTTCGGTAAGGATGTCTCACTGATTAAATACAGTAGGCAGGTGCGTAAGAGCTTTTTTGTCTGAAGAAAAATTATTAATAAGTCTGACGTACTAGGTGTGTGCACATACGTGTGCCAGTTCTAAATGGATTTTTTAGCAGTTCTGTTTTTGTGGAGGTGCTTGTGTTCATTTCTCCAAAACCTTAAGATTTCTGGGCATAGAGAGGGGCGGCTGCCACCACCTTTCCTGCTGCTGAGTTTCAGGGGGAGTAGGTGTTTGCTGTTGACATCCAGTGACCTTTGGCATGTACCAGTTTGTGCAAAACATTTGTATTTCTTTTAATTTTGAGGCAGGGTGGCAGAGTGGAAAGACTGGGAGCTGTCAGGAAACCAGAGTTGTGACTCCATTTCTGTTAGGTCCTGATTTGCCCCACTTAGTACCTATTTCTGGCACATGTAAAATGAAAGGACTAGACTTGATCTTTAAACTGCTTTCCAATCCTGACCTTCTGTGATCTGTCTTACTTGAGTAACTTAAGTATACTGCAGTAGGATTGTGCACAAAGCTCCTGACTGAGGGGAAGATCTGGGCTGGAGTCCTTCCTCTCTTGCCTTCTTACTGGTTGTGTGATACTGGGCCAGTCATTGTCCCTTGGGCCTCAGCATTTTCATCTGTAGAATGGGAAAATGACTAACCCTTCCTGTGAGGATTAAATGTGATAATGGATATTAGAATGCTTTGGACACGGAAAAGGACTATAAATTGCTTTAACAAAGGAGAGCATATAACCCTCTGCCTGTATTCGACTTTTGGCGCCCAGCCTCCCTGCAGTCAGCACATTCTACAGGCCTGAGGGAAGGTTCTCCTCCCGGCCCAAGACTGATACTTCCGTCATCTCTTCTGTGGTAAAGCTACAGTCTTCCTTTTTCTCCTCTTGCAGCCTCCACCCCGGTAACTTCTCCCCATCCTCTCCTCTGTATTATTTGAACTAAATGAATGCATGAATGAACAAATGAAGGACGGTAGATGATGGGCTGTGAAACTCTTATTTAAAGGCACGATCTCATTGAAAACATAATCTAAATAAAGAACCACCATGATGTTTGCAATTGTGTATTTATGTTGGATTTTGTATTCTATAACTATTTTAATGGATAGCTTTTTTATTCATAATATTCAGAACAACTTAATGGGATGGAGGAGGAGATACTCTAAACCCACTAAGCTCTTTTACTCTGTCAAATGCTCACTGATCCTTTCAGAAATAGCTAGAGCCCTGGGACTCAAGTGTCAGAAACCTCAACGGGCAGAATGTAGTTACATCTGCCTGTGGTGTGGGTTTCTGTTTACATTGACTTCTGAACCTAAGGACCAGAACTAATCTGTAGGCCTGGTTTGAGTTTGAAATCAGATGTGTCTGATTTTATCTCAACTATAAACACTGAGAACCTTTAAGAGCAATTTTTTTTTTAATGTTTGAGAGAGTGCAAGTGGGGGAAGGGCAGAGAGAGGGAGAGGCAGAGTCCCAAGCAGGCTCTGTGCTATCAGCGCAGAGCCTGACTCGGGGCTCAATCCTGTGAACTGTGAGATCATGCCCTGAGCTGGGCCTCTGCTCAACCCACTGAGCCTCTCAGACACCCCAAGCAACTTCTGACCTAAATGCAACTCTGGAATTAAAGAAGCTCCCCCGTTTCTGTCTTTTTCATTCATGCTGCCTCTGCTTTCTAAAGTGTGGTCTTCCTTGTGCTCAAAGCAGAACTTTGGTCAGGGCTCAGGGAGGAAAATTTACAAAATGGATGAATTGTTTTTCTTGATTTTTATTCCCAAAGCTTGGTAAGATGGCCCTTTTGTTGAATGTATAAGATTTTACTTAGAACAGGAACATGGTACCTGAGTTTTGTTCCTTGGTATGAATTGTCAGGACTTCTGGGATTTTCACTACATAGAGCTTCGCTTGCTGAGTGTCAGGTAAGAGGACCATCAACATTAATGTAGTTTGCTTTGGGAATTATAAAAAATTTATGAACATGGTAGCTATGTTTTTACTATCCTGTAAATGAACTCTTGGTTTTACATGCTAAGTATGGGGAAATAGAAGGTTCTAAAACTACCAAATAAATTAATAGTTATTGACCAAGATTGATATGCTGACAAAAGTGTATTTCTTCATTCTTTCCTAATGGTATGATTTGGTTGTTCAGTTTTACATTTACTAGGTAGTTACAGCCTTTTACTTTACTCGGTGTGGCAACAGATAAAACCTCTTGAAATTCAGTGCTAAAGGCTGGGGTTTCACTGATTTTTGTTTAGGAAGGACATAGAAATCCTTACATCTTACCCAGTTGTAGAATTGTCGTTGTTATTTTCCCAGTTCTAGAATTGTCTAGAAAATGTCATTGCCTTGATAAAAAGGAAAAATATGGATCTCTTTTGGAAATTTCTTCTGGGTCTAGCAGTATGGATGTATGACAGTTTCTGCACGTGTGGGACTGGCTGTGGCATGAGTGTCTGCACATTAGATTTCCCAGAGTAAGTTCAGCTACTTGTTCAACTGTGTCTACAAAAGGAAATGTCAATACTCAGAATCCTGTTAAAAACTAAAAATCCATATGTATTTACAGCAGAACATTAGAAAATGATTTCTTTTCACAAATAATCCTTTTTATTTTTAAAGATCAGATAACTCTCAGGAGAAAAAAATCTTAGAAATACAGTAGGAATAAATGTAATACACATAATGGCTGCTAGTGGCACTTTTCATCAAGGTAGGGAGGTTGTGTGTGTGTGTGTGTTTTGTCTTTGTTATGGTGCTAAGACAGTCATTTTTCATGCATTTGTGTAGCTTTGCTTTGCCGTTCATGCAAACATCGTTGCAGATCATCACTGGCATTTGGAGCCATTCTTGTCTTTACAACACTACCCAAAGATAGCACCTCAGGAAAGACCCTGTACCTCTCTACTTTAAAGCCTGCAGTGTATTTGGCATTACTTGTACCTTTCAGATTTGTTGTTGAAAACCATATTTAAAAAACGGCTTAAACATGGCTCTTGAGGACAACAGAAGCAGAATTAGAGCCAGCAGGCTTCGAAGATATTTTAGCTTTCATGGGAAAATACAAAAGACACATGCTTGTGATTAATGTGTAAATATTACCTGGCTACGTATACATTTATGTAAGAAAATGATTCCAGGTAACCGTTTTTCTATTATAAGTCAGAGTTATATAGAAATATTTAAGGCTGATTTTAAAATGTTAGCTATTTAGGGGCGCCTGGGTGGCGCAGTTGGTTAAGCGTCGGACTTCAGCCAGGTCACGATCTCACGGTCCGTGAGTTCGACCCCCGCGTCAGGCTCTGGGCTGATGGCTCGGAGCCTGGAGCCTGTTTCCGATTCTGTGTCTCCCTCTCTCTCTGCCCCTCCCCCGTTCATGCTCTGTCTCTCTCTGTCCCAAAAATAAATAAACGTTGAAAAAAATTTTTTAATGTTAGCTATTTAATCAGTTTTGAATTTAAATTCTAAATTGGGTGCCCAGTATGTAAGGATTTCTTTAGAACTGTAATACTTTTCCTTTTTTTTTTTTTTCCTTACTGACTTTTAGCTTTTATTCTGAATCACAGCCCTTAGGCTCAACTAGTTTTCTGTCTAGCAGTTTTTCTTTGTTTGTCTTTTTAAGTTTCTATATTTATTTTGAGAGCGTGTGTGAGCGGGGGAAGGGGAAGAGGGAGAAAGAGAATCTTAAGCAAACTCCACGCTCAGTGCAGAGCCCAACACAGGGCTTGATCTCACGATTACAGTATCACAACCTAAGCTGATATCAAGAGTCAGATGCTTAACTGAAAGAGCCACCCAGGCACCCCTGTCTAGTGGTTTTTCTAGAAGTGAGTCAGAGGAGGTACTGTTGCTAACAAGGAGTGGAACCTAATTCTTTGGACTTACAATTTAATGCTGTGTGTAGGTCATAAAGAACTTGTTCTTGAGCACTAAGCATTGCTTTTAAGAGAGATGAAAGGTAAAATATCTGCCTCAGATTGGGATAAGTATGTTCATATTTGAGGATTTCTGAAATGTTTAATTTGCCTCCTAACGTTAGATCCCTCATGTTTTCAGTTAGTACTAAGACCGGGAACGGCCATGTAGTTATGTATACATATAGTAAATACAAAGTGACTTTGTATTGTCATCTATTTTTAAATGGTATTGATTGAATAAGTTGCTACTTTATTATTTATTTATGTTTGTTTGTTTATGAGAGACAGGGCACAAGCAGGGGAGGGGCAGAGAGAGAAGGAGACACAGAATCCAAGCAGGCTCCAGGCTCCGAGCTGTCAGCACAGAGCCCGACGTGGGGTTCGAACTCACGAACCGTGAGATCGTGACCTGAACTGAAGTCAGACGCTTAACCGACTGAGCCACCCAGGTGCCCCATAAGTCTCTATTTTAAATACATTCTTCTTAAAAAAAAATTTGTGAGAAAGAGTGAGCAGGGGAGGGGCAGAGAGAGAGGGAGAGAAGGAATCCATGCTGTCGGCCCAGAGCCTGATGTGTGGCTTGAAGTCACGAACTGTGAGATCATGACCTGAACTGAAACCAAGAGTCGGATACTTAATTGACTGAGCCACCCAGGTGCCCCTTAAATACGTTCTGAATGGAGGAAGCAGCGGGAGACATGACATTTTTGAGATCCTTTTATTTTTTAAAGGATTGTTTTAAAATTTTAAACTACAAAACAGATTCCATACATTCTGCCATAAATAAAAACAAACAATAAGGCAGGACTCTACATAAGCAAACCGAGAACAACTGTTTTCAGAAAATGTGATAAAATGCTTTACAATCATAAGCCATCCAGTTTTTAAAATAAAACTGTTGAAAACTCACAAGTCTTCAAGTGGCACATACAAGACACCCTTGAAGAGGGAACAAAATGTGGTTCTGCCATTTTGTGCTGTTCTCACATTTTTGAAAACCTAATTTTGCTTAGAGCATAGGTCTGTTCTGTATTCTAAATTTCACACAGGTTGGTTTGTTTTTTCTCAAGAACCATATGATAGAGGCACCAATGACAATACAACTTTGTTTCCAAGGACCTTGTAACAAAGCATTGTCTCTTTTAAACATATGACTTAAGAGGCAAAAAGGGAATCCTGGATAAGTTTCCTTTCAGAGGCAGGACTGGAGCCGGCTTCACCGAATTCGCTTCTGCTGCCGCGCTCTGTAAATGTCATGAACAGGAGGGACGACAGCTCCCTTTTCTTCATCTTCGTCTGAATCCTCGTTGGGCCTTTTGACGGCCTTGGCGAGTACTGCGTTGCTTTCCACCGGGCCATTGCCCTCTACAGCCAGCTCCGGGGCGCCGCCGGTGATGATCCTCACAGCTTCCTCCACAGCTACGCAAACAAAACGCAAAGGACTGTTGGAGGAGCTTTCAGAGTCTGCTCCTGTGAAAGACTGCCCTGCTATTGGACACTTTACAGTTGATTTCATAGCCTACTATTAGCAGAGCAAGGGAGAGCAGTAGTGATACTACATAATTAAAGACCAAAGCTGCTCTTAAAATTACTTTCAAAAGCCAACTCGCAGTGCATGTTCACATGAATAGAAAAGACCCACTTTTTACTCAGTGACATTAGGATATGAACAAGCCTCTCTGTATCAAAGAGGGTTTGGATCGTTCTGAGGGTTCATTGTACTCCTGCAAGATGGCTAGCTGGATTGGGAAACCTCAGTGGCAAAGAATAACCATCTCCTGCCTGGGAGATCACGTGAGTTCGGCTCTAGGGTGGAGCTGTCGTCACTTACTATTTGGTATCTTGCATCTTCGGAAAATCTCCATCAGTTCATCCACTTGTACAAAAGGACCCTGTTGTGACACAAATTTTAATCCCCAATAATCTGACAAGTTAGAATTGTGCTACTTTACATTTCCCGTGAGACAAGAAAAGAAGCACACAGTTTTTATAACCCATAGAGCAAGCATCTATCAGGAAGACAATAAACAAACCTGGAAGCAGATGGGAGGAGGGAGAAGTTTCATTAAAACGACGGCTGCAGGTGGTACTGGGAATACGCCACCGGGGACCGGGTGTAAGCCTGGTGCTGTGAGAGAAGAAAGGGTGGGAATCAAATAGGATGCAAGAATTTCTATAAACAGCTGAAATAAATCCGTAAGAAGTAATTTATACATAAAGTTCTAGGTCTATGTTGTTTTGTTCTGGACATCTTAAATTGTTTTTAGTGCTTTACGTGTTTGACCAAACTAAAGTGGATGAGACAGAGCAGTCTCAACCCCATGGCCACTGGGAGGCAGAAAAGTTAACAAGTGACTTTGAGTAAGACAACCCAGGGGCTGAGCTTGAGTCAGTTTTTGTCGAAGACCATTTCTAAGCCTCATAAATCAGGTGTTCAGCAATCCTGTTTAAAGTCCATTACTCAGCAACATAATTAATCATAAGGGCCTTGTTCACATAGGATCTAGAGGGGCTACTACCCATCAGTAAGTATAAATGATACCAAATAGCATCATGCAGTAAGTTTCCAGTTGTACAGGTAACTTGTATGTAGCAGCATTTCTGAAGACTGTCTAATGTCACTGCCAAAATGGGTTACTAGAATCTGGATTATTGAGGGTTTTTTTGTTGTTGTTGTTTTTAAAGACATTCTTAACTCTTCTTGCTTCAAGGATTAGAGCCAAGTCACTTGTCATGGTCACCCTAAGTCTAATAATTAACCTACAATGGAAAGGTCACATCACTCCCCCACCCCCACCTCTGGATTTAAATCAACAAACAGAGGTCTCAGTACTGGATCTAAAGTCATGGCTTACGTGCTAAATGTCGTGGCTGAAATGGAATCATCTGCTGAGTGTCTGGTTTAGGGTATTCTGGTTTTCTATCCACTTCATCTTTCAGAACAGGCACTATAGAAGGAGCTACAACTGGGTCTGGAATTATAGCTGCTAGCTTAGCCCGGGAGACATCCTGAAAATGCAGAACAGAAGAATCCTAAACCTGAAAAAGGGACTTAGAGAATAATTGTGCAGTTCTACAGTCTTGAGGATACACTGTGAATCACTGGGTTAAAACCACAGAAAGAGAACCAAGAGGGATAAGTAAGAATCTGATGGTAAAGACGGTTAAATACTCAATAAGGAATGCTACGCAGGTGTTTCATAACCTCCCCCTAACCCTGGGTAAGAAATCATTAGACTCCATGTTACCAGGTAGGACATTTGTGGGCTAGATACAAGCTTTTCTGGGTAGATACTTAAGACTGGGCCAGGTAGAGAGTGGGGTAATTTACAATTTTAGGTATTTTTCTGACTCTTCCCTTCTACTAGAATTGAACAGTATGAATTTAAGTGAAGCTGGGTTAAGTGAAGTCCTGCTTTATGAAAGCTAAAATAGTCAGTTATAAGGTTTTGTTAGCAAAATAAAAGATTAGCCCCAACCTATTGTTACAGGGGAGAAGAAATATATATGGAGCAGCCACTATTTGTCCAGATGGTTTTAGCCATTTATTCCCTCTTTGATGAGCCCAATAGTAGCCTCTCCATTTTCTAGAAGGGACTGAAGCTCAAAGAAGGTCTGATATTTTCAAGGTCCTATAGCTAAAAAGTAGAGCGAGGATTGGGGGCACAGGCCTGTGACCTCAAACCCATCCACCATCCTCTTTTATAGTTTATCAGCAATGCCCCACCAGGGCTGAGAACAATCAATTCTCTAAGATGGATGAAAAGGAGCAGTGTGGCCACCTAGCAGTGGAGGCCCCATCCCCGAGGAGTTCCTCTGCTACAGGCACTGGCATCAGCCTGCTTGACCACAACCAGAAGAGCCCCTTTTGCCACCCTCAACAGGTAGAAGAGCATTTTGCTTTCTCAACCTTTGTTCAAATGCAGTTGGTGGCAGATCTAAATGAGTAGGCCCACTGGGAATTGCTTTTTCTCTTCCCTTCTCCCATTATATATACACTCTAGTACATTTAATCTTTCTCCCCAAAAATGAAAGAGTAGAAATAGAAATATGAGATGGAGAATTCATATTTAAGAAGTAGTTCTACTTGGAACGAGTAAGGTCTATTTTCCTTCATTTCCATTTTCATCTTGGTAAAGTTGAAATGGTCTTTGCTAATAACTTCATATAGCGGGGTCTTAAAAGGTCTTTTGCTTTTCATTGAGAAGTACTTAAACTAGAAGTAGAACTCAATCATTCCTGAGCAGTAACCCCTAGTTACAGAATAGGGATCTGGGACTGGCACAGAACTGGGGTTTCCATTAATAAAAAGGTCTGAAGTTCATGTATGGGTAATTTTTCTCAAACATTTAAATCTGGTTCAGACACCAGACCAGCAAGACCTGGTGAGGAAATGGAGAATGATAGTCAGGAACATCTTAATGCTGGTTGGCATAAAGGGACCAACCTAAGATTCTGTGGCTATAGCTTCCCTTTGGGTTTCCATCTTGGTCTTTGTTTTCATGACACAGTGGGGGGAAAAAAATCAAGAAATGATAGAATAATATGTTTCTCAGCCAGGGCTATTACTGATGGAGCTGTATAAACCTTAATATCTTTCCCCCTGACCTGAACAGGTTCAGGGCCAGATTTCTTTTCTTATGACTCAGATGTCTATGAAGAGTTCCATTCCTAGATAAGCTAATTTTCTGAAGAGCCCCCCTGAAGTACTGTTTTGAGATACAAATCTCTGAGGGAACTGTACTGATTTATAAACAAGTAGTGAGGGTTCTTCATTATACCCACAGGAACTACATTTGGTTTAAGAGCTATCAAAACACGTTCATCGTTTTAAGAGCTATTAGAAATTTTCTTCCTTCCACAATACCTCCATCTGCCCACCGGACAGAAGATACAGGGTGTTGACAATGTCACGGGAAGGACGTAAGCATTTGTTAAATCTCATTCTTTTGTTCAGTACTTTTGATACTCAGTGTTTCAAAATCAAGAAAAATCCCTGAACTTTTTTCCTGTTTTCTGGAAAACTATTCTGAAACTAATTTCTATTTCAGAATTTGCTTTAGAGGTATGTGTATCCATGAGCTATTCTAAAACATGGGAAAAGTAGGGACACGACACACATCTTGATCCTAAGTACATACCTTATAACCAAGCGCTTTTAGTTCACTTGCAGAGCAAGGATATAAATCCATGAACTTGTATCTGTCCACCAGCAAAGCTGTTTCTTTGCCTTCATACTCTTCTTTGAATGCTGTAAACCGTCTCTTCTCCACTTTCAGTATACTAGCTAGATCACCGATATTGCTTTCGAAAGCTAGAAATCGGGCCCAGATTTCTCTGTAATAAGTATAATCAGTACTTCATTATTCTGGGTTTGGAACAGGGAGCCCATTTACAAAAAAAGCCTTAAGGTCCCTCCTTCCCTTTTAATTACAAAAAGCTCTTATTAAACTATAGGGCAGTATAACAAATACCTATATATCATCATTAAGATTTAATCGTTAATATTTTGCAGTACTTAGTCTTACTTTTGATGAAGTATTTGAAAGTGAATTATAGACATCATAACACTTTGCCCTGCACACTAGTATATTTAAGCCCTTTTTTGAGTTTTTGCTTATTTAGCACATTTTCCTATCCCCTGTGGTAAGAGCACATTTGCCTTAAAGAAGGTAAACTTTAGCAGGGAGAGCTGAAAAAGGAACATACACAGATTTCCAATTTCTCCTGAATAATGTGGCTTTTTGTTTAGTGGCATGAATTATTCTGTAGAATACATTCTTCACTCAATGTATGAATAAAAATATATTCTAAAATCTAATATTGCTGTTTTTTCTTAACAGATTATTTGGGACATATTTTTACCTCAGCACTGTTGTAACAGCCAAAATTAATTCTGAGACTCTACTTAACTGTCACTAAGCCCCTTTGTGCTAAAGTAACATACTGAATGCCTACTACATACCAGGAATAGGGCTATCACGAAAAGTCCACAGTGGTAGACATTATTGTTACTCAATGACATAAGGTTTGGAAAGGCCATGAAATCTGCCCAAGGTGTAATCAAAGGGCTGAGCTGGAATTTGAACCCAAGACTCCAAAGCCTTATTTATACTGTAGCTCTACACCATGTTCCTCTGGTAAAACTGATGATGGAGTCAAAAGCATAAACCAGGGATGTAATGTCTGGTGTAACTTTTAATACGTAAGAGTCACTGCTCTCGAGTAACGTAAAACTTTCAGAACTTTATTTGTTCATGTTAATTTCTAGAGGCATAGTTAAGTAGGAAGATATAAATTGCTAACACATCTCTTAAATATGTAATCAGTAGGCAAACACTTTTTAAAAATCTTAAAAAAGAGGGTGTCTGGGTAGCTCAGTTAAGTGTCTAATTCTTGATTTCAGCTCGGGACATGATCTCACGTTTTGTGAGATCAAGCCCCGAGTCAGGCTCTGTACTGATAGTGTGGAGTATGCTTGGGATTCTCTCTCTTCCCCTCCCACTCTCGCACTCTATCAAAAATAAACTTAAAAATCTTAAACAGGTATGAAAATATTACAGGTAGGCATTTGTAAGTAAGCTTCAAGGGAAAAGGGAAACATCTCCTGAAATTATACTCAAGAAATGTTCATCCACAGATCACAAATTCAAGTATTAAAGCTGCCATTAGAACCCAACCAAGTTTTCCCAACAGCTTACCCAGACTTCTCTGGAGGAAGGCTTCCAGATGTTAACACGCGTTCAAACAAAACTCGTGTATTATTGTCCTCTAGGATATTAAAAAAGATATTAAATATTAAAACTGTTTTTATAATCAACAGTGTATTTGCACATGCATGATCTCCTATAATTCTCATAAAAGTCCTATGCAGAAAGGTAACCATTACCCCAATGTTTATAGATGGGTTAACCTGGGGTTCAAAAGGATTGAGTTGATCTGGCTCACTATTACTGAATAACAGCTGTAACTGGAAGCCAGGTCTTTTTACCTGTAGTTCACCCCTCCTTCTGTATATACTGCAGTTATAATGTCTAATGATTTATAACAGTATGATATCTAAATGAGGTATCCCACTGGCCTTTTACAAATAACAAAAATTAGGGGTGCCTGGGTGGCTCAGTCAGTTAAGCATCAGGCTCTTGGTTTTGGCTCAGGTCATCATCCCACAGTTGTAGGGTTGAGACCCATGTCAGGCTCTGAGCTGACAGCATGGAGACTGCTTGGGATTCTCTCTCTCTGCCCCTCCTCCACTCATGCTCACGTGCTCTCTTGCTCACTCTAAGTAAATAAACTTAAAAAAATTTTTTTAAAATAAAAATAACTTACGTATGTGCTGACATTGTGTCAGACTACTGATATTTTTTAAGTACGTGGACTGTGATGGGTGGCACACTCAAATTTATATACTGGTGATTTTCTTATTTTGCAGTACCAGGACTGCTCTCTACATAACTACTTTAAATTCTTATATAGGTACAATTAAAACTGAAGTCTTGGGAGGTCCTCTGTAGCTGGAAGCAGGAAAATAACACTTCTTGTTAAGGGATATATTAAAATTTAAGAATTCAGGGGCACCTGGGTGGCTCAGTTGGTCAGGTCATGATCTCACAGTTTGTGGGTTCAAGCCCCGCATCGGGCTCTGTGCTGACAGCTCAGAGCCTGGAGCCTGCTTCAGATTCTGTGTCTCCCTCCCTCTCTGCCTGCCCCTGCTCATGTGTTCTCTCTCTCAAAATAAACATTTAAAAAAAATTTTTTTAAGGAATTTTTTAAAAGAATTCAGCAGTAAATTTACTAACAATCAATGAATTTTATATTTAAAACAGGTGCACTTATGGTATATAAACTATACCTCAATAAAGTTGTTTAAAAAAAATCCAGCAGTGTTAGTTTTTATTGACTCTAGGTAGTTATTCAGTTTTTACTACATGACCGTATGCAAACTAAAACCAAGAGATTAAAATATTTTATTCTTTTCACTTTAATCCAAGCTTTGCTCCAGACACTTTCTACCATTCCACATAAGTTTCCCACTGCTTTTCATGCTGTGTTCTCTACCGGCAAGAATGCATTTTCCTACATCTTTTCCTGGCTAACTATGTTCATCCTTTAAGACCCATCTCATGTTGCCTCTAGAATGCCACTGTCCAACAGAAATACAATGCAAGCTAACATAAGTATTTTAAATTTTCTGCTAGCCCCATTTAAAAGAGTAAAAACAGGTGAAATTAATTTTAATATATTTTACTTAACCCAATATATCTAAATTATTTTAGCACGTAATTAATATGAAAAGATATTTTACTTTTTTTTTCTTTTTTTGGTACTGAGTCTTTGAAATCTGGTATGTATTTTATTTTTTATTTATTTATTTTAACGTTTTATTTTTGAGACAGGGAGAGACAGAGGATGAACAGGGGAGGGTCAGAGAGAGGGAGACACAGAATCTGAAACAGGCTCCAGGCTCTGAGCGGTCAGCACAGAGCCCGACACGGGACTCGAACTCACGGACCGGGAGATCATGACCTGAGCTGAAGTCGGCCGCTTAACCGACTGAACCACCCAGGCGCCCCTGGTATGTATTTTACACTCACACCACATCTCATTTTGGCCTAGCCACATTCCTTTTTTTTTTTAATGAAATGTTTTATTTATTTATTTATTTACTTATTTATTATGTTTGAGACAGAGACAGAGTGTGAGCAGAGGAAGAACAGAGAGGGAGGGAGACACAGAATCTGAAACAGGCTCCAGGCTCTGAGCTGTCAGCACAGAGCCCCATGTGGGGCTTGAGCTCACAAACTGTGAGATCATGACCTGAGCTGAAGTCCGGCATGACCCGACTGAGCCACCCACATGCCCCTGGCCTTAGCCATATTTCGAGTGCTCAATAATCAGTAGTCTAGTGGCTGCTATAACTGCACAGCACAGCTCCAGAACTTAAATTGTACTTTCTTCTCTGTGCTTCCAAAGTGCTGTACTTCATTCAGGGCTCTATTATAGCAGAACATTTTTTTATGATCGCCACTATCATCATAACTAGTTCACATTTACAGTATACACACCACATTCCATGTAGAGGTCAACCACATGCAAAAACCCATTTAATCCCCGTTTAATCCTCTCAACAATCCTACAAGAGGCACTCTTATTATGACTGGTCTGCAGATGAGAAATTGGAAACCAGATTTACACCTAACCCAAGAACTAATGCTACAATTAAACACCAGACATTGATATAGTTATGTTTACACATTGGATTCCCCCATGAGAATGCTCTGATAGGAATAGAGTCCTAGGCACCTTTGTATTCCTGGACTCTAGTAACCAGAAGGTCCTGAAGGTACTGAATAGATGATGAATAGACGGATGGATGGACAGATGGATGAACAAATGAATGAACTATGTAAAACACTGATGTTGGAAGACAATGCTGATATCAGATATCGGCATTTAAAAATTTTTTTTAATGTTTGTTTATTTTTGAGAGGGCGACAGAGTGCAAGTATGGGAAGGATAAAGAGAGGGGGAGACACAGGATCTGAGGCAGGCTCCAGACTCTGAGCTGTCAGCACAGCTCGAACTCACGAGAGCAGTGAGATAATGACCTGAGCCAAAGTTGGATGCTTAACAAACTGAGCCACCCAGGCGCCCGGCATCCACACTTTTAGAATAACATATATATACTAGTAGTTATTCTATTTTTTTAAGTTATATTTATTTTGAGATAGAGGGTGTGCACAAATTGGGAAGGGGCAGAGACAGAGGGAGAGAGAGAGAATCCCAAGTAGGCTCTGTTCTGTCAGCATAGAGCCAGGGCAGGGCTTGAACTCACTAATGGTTGAGATCATGACCTGAGCTGAAATCAAGAATTGGATGCTTAACTGAGCTACCCAGGTGCCCCTACTAGTAGGTATTCTAAAAAAATCAAAATAGTTTGCAACTGGTGAGGAACATTAATTCTATATGAGAAAATTAATTTTTAATTAAATGCTCCATGTCTCATTTTCTGGAGTTCAGTCCTTTTCCAGAGTGTAGAATCACTAAGCTAAAATATAAAATCATTCTTAAGTTTTATTCCTCTCTACTTATATAAAGAATGTTATCTGTATTTTTCTAAAATATCATTCAAAGCATTGATATATATCTGTGATATCTAACTCATTTACATGACACATAATTGTATATTTCTTTATTAAACCAATTTCTATACCAGATCACTGCTGGTCAAGAAATTACATATCCTGGACTGTGGGTAACTAGACCAAAGGAGACATCTACATGTACCTGAATCCCCTAGCTCAGTGCCTGGTATAAGGTCGATCTCAGTAAAGGATGGCTACTATTATTAATACAACAGGACAGGGAAATAAAGATGGGAATAAACCTAATGTTTCTTTTTGAAATCTCTTCCCCAGTAAGCTGTAAGCAGTTCACTTTACTACTTTGTCATTTTTGAGTTTTGGTGGCTAGAGATTTGTTTTGTATTCCTCCACCCCCACCCAGGAAACAAGAGATGATTTGCCCAGAGTCGTTGGAGATGACCGTAAATAACTGTGTCTCCTAAGTCTGAATTTGAGGCTTTATCCTATTACTGATGTGACTTCACTGATGACGTATTAAAGATCATTCTGTAGAGTCAAAAGGCACTTACCATTACTCAAATACAAATTCACGGTTGATAGGCAACAGATATTTCTTGAGTGCTTATTAAGTGCCTGGTTCTGGTGTGATGACAGAATTGTAATACATTTGAGAAAGAAAGAAACCCATTTTCAGAGAATGATATTGATGGTTTAATATTACATAGCCAGGGGTGCCCCTGCATGGCTCAGTCGGTTAAGCATCAGACTCTTGATTTTGGCTCAGGTCATGATGTCGCGGGTTTGTGCAATCAAGCCCCGTGTCGGACTCTGCACTGGTAGTGTGGAGCCTGCTCGAGATTCTCATTCTCCCTTTCTCTCTCTCCCTTTCTCTCTCTCTCTCTCTCTCCCCCTCTCTGCCCCTCCCCCACTCACACTCATGCTCTCTCAAAATAAATAAATTTTAAAAATTACATAACCATTATAGATCTAGAATTGACTTACCATTGAGGTGAGAAAGATAGTCAATATAGGCCAACACATATTCTGGAATGTCTCCATATTTCTTTAGACCCAGTTCAAAAATTTTAAAGGCAACAGATTTGTCCTAGAAGTAGAGAGGAATGTACTGATTTCCATAAAATGTCAGAAAAGATACTCAAAAGAATATTAAAACTACAACACCTAAACAAGTTACATTAAATATTAAAGTGGAAACTAAAATCATATTAAGTAAAAATTGCTGAGCTAAAAAAAACCAAGGGGCTTAAATAAGGTATAAATAAGCAGGCAGTGGGGATTTGGATGATGTTTCATATAATTTTACACAGATACACTTGGACTTCCTTTATGATATGGAGCAATTAAAACTTAATGACAGGGGGTGCCTGGGTGGTTCAGCTGGTTAAATGTCTGATGTTTGGTCTTGGCTCAGGTCTTGATCTCATGGTTGTGAGTTCAAGCCCCATGGTGGGCTCCACACTGGGCGTGAAGCCTACTTAAAAAACAAGAAACAAAAACAAAATAACAGAAGGGGCACCTGGCTGGCTCAGTCAAAAGAGCATGTGACTTTTGATCTCGGTTGTGAGTTCAAGCCCCATGTTGGGTGTAGAGATTACTTAAAAATATCTTAAAACAAAAAACAAAAAACCTTAATGACAGAAACCAGGACTATCTTTCTTTTAATTAATGTATCTCAGATGAAGGAAATATTTTACCTTTATATTTCAGCACTTACCTTACTACAGTAATACTCCATGAGTGCTGCAGTAACATAGACATGGTGGCGGGTTCTGGTATCTTCTCTTGCTTTTTTAAATATCATTCTTCCAGATTTGATACCTTCTGCTCTTCTCGCAAATTTCATATATTGGATATATACCTATGGAAAAACATTAAAAAAATTTTTTTAATGTTTATTTATTTTTGAGAGAGAGAGGGGAGAGAGTGTGAGTTGGGGCAGGGAGGCAGAGAGAGAGGGAAACACAGAATCTGAAGCAGGCCCCAGGCTCCGAGCTGTTGGCACAGAACCCAACATGGGGCTTAAACTCATAAGCTGCAAGATCATGACCTGAGCTGAAGTCAGACACTTAACCGACTGAGCCACCCAGATGCCCCAAAGGCATTTCTTTTCTACAGATTAGCCTAATGTGATCCCTGTAGCATCCAATACAGTCTCACTTTATTCCTATACTAGTATGTTTCCTATCTAAGAAAGCAATCTTGAATACCCAAGACAACAGAAAGTAAGCTTATAGATAGTGCTCTATTTAAATCCACAAGTATGGGGTGCCTGGGTGGCTCAGTCGGTGAGTTCGAGCCCCGCGTCGGGCTCTGGGCTGTTGACTCAGAGCCTGGAGCCTGCTTCCGATTCTGTGTCTCCTTCTCTCTCTGCCCCTCCCCCCTTCATGCTCTGTCTCTCTCTGTCTCAAAAATAAATAAAACGTTAAAAAAAAAAAAATTTAAATCCACAAGCAAAGTTTTTCTGGTATTAAAGATGTGTACAAATAAATTTTTAAAAATTGATACATAATTCACATACCACAAAATTCACCCTTTAAAGTGTACAATTCAAGGTGTCTACTATATGCATGAGGTTGTACAATGAACACTACTGCCTAAATCCAGAATATGCAAATTAAATTTTAAGGAGGAAATGAAAGTGAAACTACTAGAACACACTCCATTAATAAATTCCAACACCTAAAAAGGTTTGATCTAATACAAGCATGTTTAATAATATATGTTTAACTTTATACTTTCCTGGTTTATTGCTTTAAAAGCCCACTACTCTATTTTTCCAAAGACCATATAATGTAACTTTACTGATAAACTATTAATGAGTCATTTTATACTCAGCACCACAGAGTGCTCAACACATGATAAGTATGTCATATTTGTTCAGTGAACAAATGTTTCTGGAATATGAGTAGGGTCCTGATTTGCCCAGTTTTGATGATGTTAAACTGTGTTACCCAGTTTTGACAGGTGGATACATGAATGGATGAACGAACTAGGAGTTCCTTGAGGAAAGAGATTTCCTCCAGTTTGTTGTTATAGTTCTGGAATCTAGCACGGTACACAGCACAGAGCAGTTTGCTAAATGAATTTTATTTTATTTATTTATTTTTAAAATTTTTTTTTTCAACGTTTATTTATTTTTGGGACAGAGAGAGACAGAGCATGAACGGGGAAGGGGCAGAGAGAGAGGGAGACACAGAATCGGAAACAGGCTCCAGGCTCTGAGCCATCAGCCCAGAGCCCGACGCGGGGCTCGAACTCCCGGATCGCGAGATCGTGACCTGGCTGAAGTCGGACGCTTAACCGACTGCGCCACCCAGGCGCCCCGCTAAATGAATTTTAAAATGATGAATAAATGCAAGCAAGTACAACAGTGGAATCCCAATACAAACAAAAAAGCAGTGTAGATTTCACTTGAGGCAGAGGGTCTCTAGGGCCGCATACATTGGCCTGTCCCCTTCTCCTCCCGATGAAAAAGCTTCATTGCACTTCTATAGAAACTCAGGACTTTGAAAATCACTGTTATACAGCAGAATTCAGGATAAAGTGAGTTGCAGTCCAATTCCTTTCCAGAATGTTGGTTTCTCTTGCTTCCATTTATTTAAAAAGATTTAATTAGGCAACAATTATGTGCCATAAATGGCTTTAAACTGTGATCATGAGGAATCCCCACTGTTTCATTCTGCTTCATTCAAAACAAAGCAAAACAAAACAAAACAAAAAAACAACTAAGAGAACAGATCAGACTACGAAGGGGGTCACATCATGGAATTTTTGCAAGGTGACTGAAGTGTTTTGTATAATTGTGACAGTGGTCCCATGACTCAACGTTATTGGTCAAGATTCACAGAACTATATCCAAAAAAAACCAGTGAATTGTAATACGTGTAAATTAGAAATTTGTTAAAGCTGACAGCAAAGGTGTTAAAGACACTTATGATGTTACTCACCAAGGTGGGGTCAATATCCTCAATTGCCAAAAGTCTGTTATATATACTGTGAACTTTCTCATACTTCATGCGACTCTAAGGTGGTAGAGAAGAAGTGGATATAAATATATATTCATAAACAAGCAGGATTTGAGCTCTGAGGAATCCAGAGGCTGTACCCCACAATGGCACCTGCTTTGAGCATAAATATATAATGAGCTGAGGACTAATACCTGTTCATTTTGCATCATCTCTACTAAAAGCAAGATGCCTGGCAAAGAAGCAGCCAGAAAAGTAATTCAGTCCTACAGTAAAAACTCCAGTTATAAGAAAGTTCTAAATATTGTTACTGACCTCTTCATAATCTGCATATGCAAAATAAAGAAGCATATTCTTCTTTAATAAAGTGCTTATGGCTCTTTCATATATATTAGCAGCTTCATCACTAAATAATTTGGCATTATTCATATCCTAGGAGAGGAAAAAAAAGAAAGCTCACTCTTCAATAATTTTAATACAGTTGAAAGAGAATGAATATACACACTCATGTATATACATACAGACACATATGCATGTCTGGATTCTAAAAAAAATTCCAAAGACTTCTTCTGTATATTACTTAACATACAGAAGAAACCATCGTTTTAATGCCTTAAGAAACAGCCCCTATAATTTTGACTAAGTACTCTGAGTGTCACTAAGCTTCATACTAACAGAAGATTAAAATTTTCAACACCTATACTTCATTACCAAAATTCAGTGTTATATTTTTAGCAAATTATTGCTATATTAAAACCACAAAAAGGCCAAAACGGGGACGAGGAATACTTACCCCCTTTTCTGCAAGCAGTTTACTTGACTGTTCAAGATACTGGGCAGCTTCATACCAAATATCAGGGTGATGGCCCAGTACAAGCAGGCACTGTTCATAAGCAAACATAACTAGGGAAGACATTCATAACATTCAATGAAAATAAATATTATTTATGAAACTATCAATACAAGCATCACAACTAACTTAGTAGGCTAAAACAGGTCCCTCGATAATGAATGATAATTAGAAATACAAGCTTTAGTGATTTCAAGCACCATTATCCACCCAAGCCCCATCTATCCATCCATTATTTTTTAAAGTTTATTTATTTGTGTGTGAGACAGAGTGAGAGAGTGTGCACAGGTGTGCAAGCAGAAGAGGGGCAGAGAGAGAGAGGGAGAGAGAATCCTAGGGCAGGCTCTGCATAGTCAATGCACAGCCTCATGTGGGGCTCGATCTCAAGAACCATGAGATCAGGACCTGAGCTGAAATCAAGAGTTGGATGCTTAACTGAGCCACCCAGGTGCCCCCATCCATCATTTTAAAATTAGTATTTACCCAGCACAAACTATATGCTAGGGAATGTGAGAGACACACTTCCTATACTCAAGAAGTCTACAGTGTGTTGGGAAGACTGATTGTACGAAAGCAATTATAAAAATTAGTAGCTATTATGATGAAGAAAATACAGTGTACTCTTGAACTTACAGCAGTCAGACTTAACGTCGTTTAGGGACTCAAGAAAAGCTTCACTAAGGAACTGACATCTAAAGCAAAATCTGAAGAAGGGACTGATCAGATCAGATCAGAAGAAGAATCTGGTCAGATGAGAGAGTAAGTGAAGTGCAGGAAGAACCAGGAAAATGGTATAGGCAAAGGAAACTACCTACAAAGGCTTATAGGTAAGAGCAAGGCCAGACTGAGAAAAATTCTAGTTCTGGCAGCAGCAGATTTGTTTCTATCAGACTTTTCTGAAAATAAAAAACATAAACCAAAAAATACAAAAAACAACTATCTAAAGGTGCAGGAGAATGACCAAAAGAAACCAGTGGCCAAAACAGAAACCAGAGAAGATTGAGCCCTTAAGAAATCAGAACCACACTGGCCAAGATCCACATTTAATATGGCTTTTCCCCTCAGCGGCAATCCCTGTGTGTACAGTTCTGGGATAGCTAGATCTCAAGTCAAATACTGAAGTCTTACTGGCTAGAAGTAGTTAACATGGCATTCTGGACTAGGAGAGCTGCTAGAAAATTAAGAGGGGAAATTCCCCAAAGGAGAGAGCCACAGAGGGTGGAGCCTGAAAATCAGCAGAAATGCCCTTAAATCTTTAGCAGGCCTCTGAAATATACATACACAGAGAAGAATACAAACAGCTCCAGTGAAAAGCAAAGCTGGAAGACTGAAAGAGCGGAATAGGTTTCTCAGCAGCTACCCACTGTCACGGAGACCAAGTTTAGAATTTGAGTCCCATCAAGTTAGAGGGTCTGGGTAAACACCTTGAACTTTCCATTCTTTTTTAGGAGTAAAAACTTGGTCCCAGGACTAAGAGATTGACCCTGAGATTAAGGGCAAAACTAAAACAGATCCATTCTAACAAGGTCCAGGTGATCTGCCAGTAACTTAACTCCCTGCTAAAATAAAACTCAACATTTTTCAGAGGCAGATGGCAGGATCCAGTCTTTATAATGTATCATTTGTATATCTGTACAATGTCCAAAAGAAAAAAATTAACTGTCTAGACTATGACAAAACAGGAAAATGTGACCCGCAGTCAAGAGAAAAAGAAACCAACTCCCTGATAGTGCAGACATTGGAATTAGTAGATGAGGACTTTGGAACTGTTATAAATATGTTTAAGGACATAAAGAAAAAGATGGTAATGGACATGGAATCTCAACAGAGAAATGGAAACTATAAAAAAGGAACTATAAAAATACAGGGGCACCTGGGTGGCTCAGGTGGTTAAGCGCTGGACTTAATTTCGGCTCAGGTCATGATCTCACCATTCATGAAATCGAGCCCCACAACAGGCTCCGCACTGACAGCTCTCCCTCTCTCTCCACCCCACCCCCACTTGCACTCACTCTCTCTCAAAATAAATAAATATACATTTTTTAAAAATACAAAAATTTCTAAAACAGAAATTTATGGAACTGAAAAGTATAACATCTGAAACAAATAATTGACTGGATGGGTTTAGCAGCAGATTGGATATGATAAAGGTCAGTGAACATGAAGATAGATCTATAGAATTCATTGAATCTGAAGAACATAAGAGAAAAAAAAGACTGGAGGTAACAAACAGCCTGTGGGATAATATCAAGTTACCTCTTTTTGTGATAAGCGTCTGATCTTCCGTACGAAGAGGGTTGCTCTTTTCCCACTGTATGTATTTCTTCCACATATCCACCTGCTGGGCTTCTTGGGGAGTATTCTGAGGAGGCACTGAGGGAGCATTACGGTCCAAACCTTTCATTACTGTCTCATATTCCTAGACAACAAGCATTTATAATTCTGTGGTGAGCCTAGGAACAACTCAGATATACGGAATTGAATTGATCAGTTTAGAATACTTTGTTCAAAATGCCTATTTTTCCCAAATACCACTTTGTTAATATACTCTAAAAACTAAGAGCAGGGAGAAAGATAACAGAGGAATACTTACCCGTGAACAAGTTCCCAGGCCTGAGTGAACAGAACACCCCTGGGCCCTCTCTGCAGGTGATCTAGGAGGTCACTCTCCAGGACAGAGGAGTTGACAGATCAACATGACTGATGATCTGGTGGCATCATTACTGCCATCTTTGGAGACACTGTCTGTCTTTTAAAATTTCAATAGTTGGTATTACTAGGCTATCTTCCCTAACTTCTAACAGTGTCAATGAATGGAAAGGTATGCCCACAAGATAAAAATCTGTCCCTGAGACCTGTGAGACCACAAAGTAGTACAATATTCAAATATGTATGAGCACATAGGAGGGAAGCATAAGAACTTTCATCAACTGTAGATAGAACCTTGTCTGTATATCCCACTCATGTATTTTAATTTTTTTTAATGTTTGTTTATTTTTGAGAGAGAGAGAGAGAGAGAGTGAATGGGGCAGGGGCAGAGAAAGACAGGGAGACACAGATCTGAAGCAGGCTCCAGGCTCTGAGCTGTCAGCACAGAGCCCAACACGGGGCTCAAACCCATGAATCGTGAGATCATGATGAGCTAAAGTCAAACACTTAACCACATGAGCCACCCAGGTGCCCCCTGTTTATGTATTTAAAAAAAATTTTTCCAGGGACACCTGGGTGACTCAGTTTGTTGAGTGTCCAACTCTTGATTTGAGCTCAAGTCATGATGCCAGGGTCATGGGATCAAGCCCCATGTCAGGCTCTGTGCTCAGTGTGGAGCCTGCTTAAGATATTCTCTCTCTCTCTCTCTCTCTCTCCCTCTCCCTCTGTCTCTCTCTTAAAAAAAAAAAATAAAGAAAGAAAAAATTTTTTTCTAAACTTGATTTATTCTATTTTTGTCCTTTAACATGTATGTAAAGAGGTATTTCATTTCAAATATATCATCCATTCAGACAATGTAATTAACTGCCACTGGTTAAGATTGCTAATAATTGAAAATGTCAAGAGGAACATCAGACAGAGAAAGCTCTTGTGTAAACACCATACTCATCATTATAGTAAGTGCCCTGTCAGAACCCCATACCTTTGCTACACGCCTAGCATTCATGTAATCTCGACTCCGATCTTCAATCATTTTTTTAGCTAAATGAATATTGATACCCTAGGAAAAAACAAAGGGAAATGTATATTATTTTAAAATTAAGTGTATTTTAACATTAGCATAATACAGTTAATCTGTTCATTTACTAAGTCACTTTAAATTCTTTATTTTAAAAGACTTTGTTAATAAAATAAAGATTCAATCACATTACATGCTTCAGAGATCAAGGAGGATCTGCTTATATCTGTTAGGAGCTGGCAGTAAGTCTCCATGTATCAGGAATTTCTAAAGATAAGGAATCATTTGGAAAGGGTCAATTATTTCATATAAGATTATACTAATAAAGAACTCTGTACAGATTCATCAGGGTGAACAGCCATCGCTTCACTTTAAAAGTCCTTTTTTGGGGCGCCTGGGCGGCTCAGTCGGTTGAGCATCCGACTTCAGCTCAGGTCACGATCTTGCGGTCCGTGAGTTCGAGCCCCGCGTCAGGCTCTGGGCTGATGGCTTGGAGCCTGGAGCCTGCTTCCGATTCTGTGTCTCCCTCTCTCTCTGTCCCTCCCCCATTCATGCTCTGTCTCTCTCTGTCTCAAAAATAAATAAACGTTAAAAAAAAAAAAAAAAAATTAAAAGTCCTTTTTTAACTAGGTCTGCATAACTTTAAAAACAAATGCCAAAGTAGCATGGAGATACAAAACATTATCTTTCACACTTAGTAATTCTCAAAAAGTAGTCCAAGGAGTCCTGTTCCCTAAGACCCTTTCAGGGGTTTTCAGAGGCTACATGATGTTATTAATATCATAACACGTTGAATTTAGAAGCAGATATGAAAATCTTCCATTAACTTCTATTAAGTTAGGTAGAGATTCACAAAAATATAAAACAAGGCCACTCTCCTCACTAAATTTTTCTTGCTTTGGAAAAGACAGTTTGTTTTAATGCTATTTATGTTAAAATTTAAAATGTAAGGAATTTATTATTGTGAAATACAAATGAAATAATAAATATCTTGGAAATTTCTCAGTTTTAATCTCAATATGCTAAATACTAATAGATAAAAGCCACATTAAAATTAAAAGTTCTTTGTAATCTTCATCAATTCTTAAAATCCCAAGACCAAAAAATTTGACAACCACTGCTCATGCCTATGAGGGAACAGTTTCAATACCCTACACAGTTCTTCCCCATCACAATGGACATATCAGAAATTTTGTTTTAACAATAGAGCTTATTTGGCATGTATGTTTACATATATAAGCCGATTAGCTCAGCTGGTTAAAAAATGTGCCAGTGATGGGCACCTGGGTGGCTCAGTTGGTTAAGCATCTGATATCGGCTCAGGTCGTATCTCACAGTTCAAGTCCAGTATCAGGTGAGTCCAGTATCAGGTGAACTCAAGCCCCGCTTCGGGTGAGCAAGAGCCCCGCTCCTCTCTCTTTCTCCCTCTCTCTCTCTGCCCCTCGCTCACTTTTGCCCTCCCTCTCTCAAAAAAAAAGCCACTGAGACAAAGATCTTGGACTGCAGCCTCCCTGCATGCCAACAATCACAGCACTATAACTACATGAAAGACAAGCAATGCAACTGATCATTACTGCTGGAAACAATTCTAATAAGGTCCCATTTAATAAGAGATGAATGGCAATGTGTATGCATGACCGTGTGGTTTAGCACTGAATACAAGTGGTTTTGTAAGAATTGTAATTTCTCCCAGGGTATTCTCTAAAAAATAACTCAGTAGTATTAGGAGACTCTCAAAACCTTCCAAAAACATTAGGAATGGTTCTTTGATTACAATCAATATAAAAACAAACCTGTGTAGCGCTAATATCCAGGCACCTTATACTAACGAGGCCAGAATCCACAAATCCACAATGCATAAAAATTAAAAACAAAAAAACTAAAAATGGCTTAGTTATAATAATAAACTACTCTGGCCTAATTTACCTCTTCATACTTGTTATAGTCTCTCCAGAGTTGTTCAATATTGATCATTGGATTAACACAACCTCGTTGATAAACTCTTCGGACAGCTGTTATTCTCTGATTTTCTGCATAAGATCCAACAGCTTCCCTGGCATTGGATTAAAAAAATGCTATCAATTATATTATAGCTAAAGCCATTATTCACATGGGAAAAAAAAAAAAAACTATAAAAATACTTACACGCCTTTTAAGAAATTAATGTAATCCACCCAAATCTAAGAAATAAAATAAAATGTCAGTATCTTTCTTGATATTTTCAAATTTATTATGTGTATAGCATATATATGGAAAAAACTTAAGTCTACCTGATAAGACATAATTTCCATTCCAATTTTATCCAGTGCAAAGTCATATGCTTGAGCCATTTTTTCTCTGAAATAAATGTGACAGACATGTTTTTAAATTATTTATTTTCTAAAAAGGTTTTATTATTATTTTAAGATTTTAGTTTTAAGTAATCTCTAATCCAATGTGAGGCTTGAACTCACAACCCAAGATCAAGAGTCATATGTTCTACTGACTGAACTAGCCAGGCACCCCAAAATACATGTTAATAATAAACATTCATTTATTATTAAAATATATCTACAAATAAAACATACAGGGCACCATATGTCAGGTCAGAGCCCGCTTTGGATCTTTTGTCTGCACCCCTCCCCCACTCTCTCTCAAAAATAAACATTAAATAGGGGCGCCTGGGTGGCGCAGTCGGTTAAGCGTCCGACTTCAGCCAGGTCACGATCTCGCGGTCCGTGAGTTCGAGCCCCATGTCGGGCTCTGGGCTGATGGCTCAGAGCCTGGAGCCCGTTTCCGATTCTGTGTCTCCCTCTCTCTCTGCCCCTCCCCCATTCATGCTCTGTCTCTCTCTGTCCCAAAAATAAATAAACGTTGAAAAAAAAAATTTAAAAAAATAAAATAAAATAAAATAAACATTAAATATATATATATATATATTTTTTTTTAAGACACAATCATAACTTCTGATCATAAGATGAAAACAGCATTTGAACTTTTTGTCTAAGCAAAAATGTAAAGACATTTTTGCAAATATATAAAGTAGTTCTTTTGTGTTTAGTTTGTCAGTCTTTAATGTATATGCTTTATTTTTTTAACTACTGCTTGTGAGCTTATCAAAACTAAAGCCCATATTTCACTTATTGTTATATTCTTTAAATTGCCTAATCTTACATGTAGCAGATTCAAATGTGGAAATATCTGATTCTCTGATTGAGGAGATACACTGTGTCTGAAGATGTATTAGCTCTGAAGTAAAATATAGGAAGAAAGAACTTCCTCTTCAATATAAGATAATAAAAGATAATGAGGAACAGAAAATACAGAATTCTAGTTATAGAAATTCTAGTTTGACAACAAGCCTGCCAACAAAGTGACTGGGTGTTAACAAACGTACAGTGTTTCAATATAGAAGAAGGGCTTGGGTGATTTGATTCTCCAGAATAAGACCGACACCAGTGGCTTTCTTTGAAGCACTTTTCCCAAGGTTTACTGACTTCTCAGAGAACCCTGACTTTTTGAACTGTTAAGTCTCCCCTAAGTTAAGAGAAGGTGTGAGTTTATGTGGGGTTGACTGTGTGCCTGGAGACGACTTATTCTTAAGATCTTGTTTTAACTTACTTGTAACTTGGCAGTTTACCCTTAGTTTCTCGAACGTATGAAAGATAACACTTCCATAAATCAATGTGCAAAACCTTCATAAGGCATCTCTGAAATAGCTATAAATACAAGAAAATATTATCAGAATCTATGGTTAGATAAATTTCACATGTATGTGGGTGAAATGGAACATTAAAAAAACAAATTCAGCTATTTTCATTAATTTATTATCTTGTTACAGATAAATGGCAAATTTAACAAATCCCTCCTATTTTCAGTTTAGGTAATCAAAATCATTCTCATGATTTTGGTCAGTAGAGTATAATTATTTTCTTTCCCAAAATTTTTATTGTGAACATTTTCAACCATACAAAAAACTCAAATAAGTATAATGAACTCTTATATAATCACTACCTAGATTCAACAATTGTTACCATTTTACTAGATTTGCCTATATATGGTAAGTCCTGAGTTAAACTTTAGCATAAAATTCAAAGTATGTTTATCAGAACTCACCTTTTCAACCTTGTCATAATTTTTAGCTTTTATCTGAAGAGAAAGAGAAAAATGTAGAATTAACATTATTGTTTTTAGAGTATTAAAACACCATGCCTGAGATTTTTGACTAATCTTGCAAATTCATCCTTACACTTTTCTACTAATTCTGCCTTACAAAAATAACAAATAGAATTTTGAGTGCAACATGGGTAATTATGCACTGTAAATGTGCCTTATGTAAACGGATTCTACACAGATAGCTTTTCATCAACTATTTATGTTTAAATTTTATAAATTTCAAAGTGTATAAGTCACAAGGTGAATACAGAAATATATACAAGACATACAGAGCTTTATGTATCCAATGAAGACAAACTTAAAGCTTTATTTTCCTTGAATAGCTAATTACTAGAACAATCTGAGTACAGTTGCAAAAAGATTTGCTAACTTCGACTACAATTAAATTTCAGTCACCCAGTCAACCTCCTATATTCTAGGCACTGTGGTAGGAACTGTGGCTACCACAGTGAACAAAACAAGCGTAGTTTGCCTGTGTCCTCATAGAACTCACAGTGTAATGGAAAAGTATGTCAAGATGAGGAAAATATAGGGTGCTCTGGGTGCATTTAGAAGAAGCCTAAAACTCAGACTTGAGTAGTTGCAGAAAATTTCCTGGAAAAAGTGAAGATGTTAAGGATGAGGTGTTAGGCTGGTAAAGGGAGGGAGGACTTATTCCAGGCAAGAGGAATAACACGTGCAAAGACCAAGGTTAAATATGATTAGATTTCCCTTTCTCTGAATATTTTCATTAGATGGTAGGTGGGATCAGTTGCTCAACTGTGATGTATCAACAAATCTTTTTCACCCAGATAGGTGGATAATTTGATTGGTTAGAGAAATCCTGTGGTCCTTTTCTCTCAGCAGTATGTATAAATTTTCTATTTTCTGCCTTATGGTGATGCCGATGAGAACTTTGATGACAAGCTCTTTTTCTTTTGCTGATAACTTGGCTTTCTCTCTGGAACTTGTAAGATTTCCCCTTGATCTTCAGAGTCCATAAATTTTGAGAGGATATGCCTAAGTCTTTCCACTTTGAGGCAGTTTAGTCAAGGCTCTGAAGTCAGAACTCTCGGGTTTACACTGACTACCCACTAACCTCTTTTTTCCTTATCTGAAAAAGTGATGATAATAGCTATTTTCTAAGGCTGTTGTAAGGACTCAAAGAGTTAATAAATGTGAAGCCATTAGAACACTGCCTGGCAAAGTGAGCACATAGTAGGTGCCATTTATTATCCTATTAGCACAAATTCTGTGTGGAATTTAGCCTGTCCTTTGAAAAATAAAGGCATTTTTCAGCTCAAGAATTAAAAAAAAATTATTGCCTCTCTTCCATCTGTTCCTTTTCCTTTTAGAACTCTTATTATACACATCACATCTCCTTGTTCTATCCTCAAAATCTGTCATTTTTACCCTGTCTTTTGCATTTTTGGTCTAGGCTTAAAATTATTTCTTCCACTAGATTTTCCAGGCCAATTATTTAGGTCTCCATGTTACCATTCTCCTCCATTTGACTTATCACTGTAGTTAGTTAAAAAATAATGGGTTTTGGCTCATTTGTTAAAAATACTGCACTTTCAGTGTCGCTGTATTCATATCATTTTGTGGAAGTTGTTGTCTCCTCTATTCTGTTGGGGGCTGTCCCCAAGAGTTTAGTTAGCATCCTTTCTTGTTGCTGGATCCTTAGGCGTGTAGTTGTTTTTTCTGTCAGTTCAATGAAGCTCAGTGTTGGCAGACTTAGTGTAGTAGGTGACCCTTTCTCTATTGTGACAGCTATGTAGCAGGGGTAGACAGCAAACAGGCTGTTCATGGTCTTTGGACAAAGAACCAGAAAGGAATCTTTGTTCAAGAGTAGGGAGGATTCAGCCTGCTGGTTCTACTCCTTTTTGGTTTCTTGGAAGCCACGCTGATGTCAACCTTCCTCTGGGGGTAGAAAGGCAGTTGAGGGGTTCCACGTATTTTTATGGGTTACTTTCTTACTCTTTGCCTTAAGCTCTCCACTAGCCCTCTTCTTTGAAGCTGCCATAAAACCTGAGATTTCCTTGCGTCCACCTGCTTGGCTCGGTAGAGGTAAATAAGTTGAGTTGAAAGTGGAAGTGAATTCACCAGCTTCCCAAATGCAGATGACAGACTATATAAAGTTCTCACAACTGGCCAGGAAAACCAATACTCACAGAGAAAATTGGCAAAGGATACGAATAGGAGATCCCCAGAAGAGAAAATGCAAATGGTTAAAAATAATATGGCAACACATACAAACTCCCAAGATGGGAAAAACAAAATAACAGATACCACTTTGTACCAATTAGTATGGTGAAAGTTTAAGAAGAATATTATTACCACTACTGAAGTGGTAGGAGGAAAAGAGAGTTCATACACTGCTCAAGGAAATATGAATTGTTATGGCCCTTATGGAAAGCCATTGGCAAAAGCTATTCAAATAAAAAATATGTATCTTTTGACCTAGCAATTCTACTCTCAGATCTATACTACAGAAACAAAAGCACCAGGATATAAAGGTGTTAAACAAGGTTATTTACTGCTAAATTTGCAGCAGGAAAATTAGTTAACAAAGTAAATATCCAAAACAAATTACCTGTTATAGCTTTAATTCATTTTATATATACCAATATAAACCAATATATTGGTATATATATAAAATATACCAATATATTGGTATATATAAAATATACCAATTTTTATACCAATTGGTATATATAAAATATATATATTTTATATGGAGAAAATATGGAATACAAAGTTGGTGACATAGTTATGGTAGGCAGAATTGTATGGATAGGAGGAAGAACAGAGACAAAAAAAAAAAAAAGGAGACTGTACTGCGGAGACCGTACATATACGATTTCATTTATCTATTTTTGTATAAGAAATAGAAACCAAAGAATCTGGCTTTTGTCTACATAAATTGGTCCTATGTCTTGGATTCATTATTTATTACTTCAACTGGCATGATGTTCAATACACATAGGTAGAAAAACTATAGAATTCTCTGGTCTTAAATACCTGGCCACTGTCATTCATTAATTCAATCAGTAAACATTCGACAGCCCCTCTCTAAAGCCTACACTTATGGCATTAACATAGCAGCCATAATCTCATTACTTCTTCAACGTCATTCAAAATTTTAAAGTATCAACCTGCTTTGCTAAAGCAGTGTGATAACAAAAGAATTTAATCACCTCGTATCAAATGCTGAATTTCTCCCAGCATCAGTATTTCCATTTATAAAACAGGGATGATAAGAACATGTACTATAAAGTTTCCAAGGATTGAAAACAAAGTAAAGCATCTAGATTTTCCAGATGCATAAATCATACAAATTTACAAAATCATGAACTAAAAGAGCAAACACTTTTCATTACATATTCTCTAAACAGATCTATATAAACCAAGTAACCAAATCGAGGACTATTATAATTGGCCCCATTTGAGAGAAAAACAAAGGTTATGCTGCAGGTCATATTCAAATTCTGTTTTGGTGAAAAATTTCATATTGGTGAAAAACCAGCACAAGAATATGTCAACACCCTGCCTTGGTATTCCTACTAGGCCATTTTTCTTCTTCAAAACATTATTATCCAAGGTATTGTTTACTAATATTTACATGAATACATCTAGAAGTTAAATATTCTTAATATTTAGCATAGTTATGTAGGCTTGTACAAAATCTACCTGATAACAAAAGCTTGGTTTAAATTTTTTAAATAATAAAAAGTTCTAGATACTGCCTTGAACTGACATCAGAGATTCTTGATCTATTGTTAACCAATGGAAAATGCCTCCATTTAATAAACCCATTAATATGCATACACATTAATTTTACAAAGCTCACTAGAATTTGGCTCATATCTTATCTACTAAAAGTATCTTATGGGAGCACCTGGCTGGCTCAGTTAGTAGCGCATGAATCTCGGGGTTGTGAGTTCAAGCCCCACATTGGGGTGTTTACTTAAAAATAAATAAAAGTTATGTAATTTTGAAATGAAACTAACAGGCTCTTAAAAAATTATCTTTTGTCTTCAGCTCCCAAACTTTAATGTGCAAATGATCACCTTAGATGATGATCTATGAAATGTGGATGTCTGGGGACACCTGCGTGTCATGATCTTGTGGTTTGAGGGTTCGAGCTCTGCATTGGGCTCTGTGCTGACAGCTCAGAGCCTGGAGCCTGCTTTGGATTCTGTGTCTCCCTCCCTCTTGGCCCCTCCTGCACTTGCGCTCTCTCTCTCCCAAAACTAAACATTAAAAAAAAAAATTTTTTTTAAAGAAATGTGGATTTCTGCTTTATAACAGGAATCCCAAGTTATACTAATGCAAAGATTTCTTAAAATGGTTGGAAATATGCTAAAATATGAATAATTTATGTGTGTGTGACAGAATGACATTTTTATCACAATTTCTGATGTGGTTACATTATATATATATATTTTAAGTTTATATATTTTGAGAAAGAACACAAGTAGGGGAGGGAGAGAGAGGAGAGAATCCCCAGCAGTCTCTGCACTGTCCGTGCAGAGTCCTCAGCACAGAGACCGACAGGGGTTGTGATGAGATCAAACCATGATGAGATCACGAACTGAGACAAAATCAAGAGTTGGATGTTTAACAACTGAGACACCCACGTGCCCCTAATGTGGTTGTGTTATTTTTATAATTTAAAAAATCACTATAAGAAAAAATTAAGGATAATTTTTAATACTTATCCTTCTGATATATCTACTGTTTATCATAAGAATTTGTCATTCAGTTACAATTTTACCAAGACAAGAAAAGTTGCTGTGGAGGGAAAAGAATAAAAATTTTACAAGTGTCAGGGTGCCTGGGCGGCTCAGTTAGTTAAGTGGCCAACTCTTGATTTCAGCTCAGGTCATAATCTCATGGTTTGTGAGGCTCTGACAGCACATAGCCTGCTTGGGAATCTCTCTGCCCCTCTCCCACTGTGCGCTATCTCTCTCTCAAAAAAAAAAAAAAAAGATGTTGCATAAGTGTCAACTTCCTACTATTTTTATTTAATGAAGGGGGGGAGATAAGTGAAATATTTTAATTAAACTTTAATTGAATTCAAATGAATGATTTTTGGGGCAGAATAAAACAAGTGTAGAATATTGAGTAAACATAGATCTGTGCCTAACACTTTTGAACATTTATTTCCAGTCCTTTCTTAATGTCCACAATTATTTCTCCAGCATTAATGAACACTGTCTTTTGGAACTAAAACTATCCTCTGAGTAATTATTAGAAGTAATGATCACTTGCAACAGATTATGCATTTTGGCCTATTCAAATTTAATTTTTTTTCTTATAATATACCTTGGGAAAACAAATCCCATATAACATCAGAATTTAAAAAATATATTTGCAAATTTGTCAGTTATAATAATCATTAATAAATAACTGTATAATTAATTTTAAATGGCTCAAAAACATATTTGACAAATAAACCCAAATGACATAGTAACTCCATAAACAAGCAAAACAATATGAAAGAAAAAGTAAATCTCTATTTTCTTTGTTTAGGTTATTTATTTATTTATTTTTAAGAGAGACAGAGAGATGGGGTTGGGGGGGAGAGTATGAGTGGGGGAGGGGCAGAGAGAGAGGGAGACACAGAATCCAAAGCAGGCTCCAGGCTCTGAGCTGTCAGTACAGAGCCCAACACAAGGCTTGAACTCATGAACCATGAGATCATGACCTGAGCCAAAGTCAGAAGCTTAACTGACTGAGCCACCCAGACATCCCTACTTTGTTTAGGTTTTTATATAGCAACTAATTAAGAAAAGTCAGTGCTTATGGTGTTTTTTAAGATTTTATTTTTTTTGCAATCCCTACACCCAATGTGGGGCTCAAACTTACAACCCCCAGATCAAGAGTCACATGCTTTACTGGCTGGATCAGCCAGGTATCCCAGTGCTTGTGCTTTAAGACACTACTGGACTACATAGCAGAAGCAGGGCTAGGGCCTCATCTCAAGTGAATTTACACAGCAGTTGCTTATAATAAATGTGATAAATAAATGAATTAATTGTAAACCTATATTCCTAATTTGTATCTTTTCCAAAGTAAAGCACATGCACTTTTGTGGAATTTAAACTGAGTTTGAGCTACAAAAGTTGCCTCATTCTGCTTGTCTTAATTATCCAAAAGGTTTGGCCCCAATCCTAAAACCTACAAGCAAATGGAATCCTAATTATAAACCCCATCTTCCATTCTTTTACTCTTTCCCTACTCTTTTCTGGTGCTCTCCAATCTCATATCCTAAAAAACAGGTGTTGGAAGATAACATCAGATACATAGTTTTTAAGTTGCTGGAGTAGCTGAAGTCCTTTGCACCACCTAGTTCCTATATCAGCAAAGGACTATCTATAAATAAATTCATTTTTTTAAACAAATAATTGTGTGTCTATGTGGTAGGCTCTATTCTAGCACTGGAGATACAGTGGTGGATTAAACTAAGTTTTAAAAGTCATGGACTTCTATTTCAGTGAGGGAGTCAGGTAAATAAAGAAACTAGGTAGTTTAAAAATTTTTTGCTCATCTGTACTTCCTGCTTTTCCTACAATAGATTATATTATTTCTACAATTTGTAATTTTTCTACTAAATATAGTTACAAATGATGTCTATATATGCATATACAGAGTTAGATAAACCTGTTCCTGTCCCATAAATTTTCAATTCTCTGAGCACTTAAAATGTGTCACAGAAATAATATATTGTTAAATGAGTAGAAAGTATAGACCACTGTTACAGTCTCATTATGAATACAATTAAAATGTACTTAGCAAAAATAAGATTACCTTCAGTTCTAGATTAAGTTTATATTCATTTTGATTCTTCATACTAACCAAATTAGGTATTAATTGATCTCCCACTTTTCTGAACCAACTAAAAAGTATCTTCAGTGTGTGCACAGGATTTACCAAATGGATACAAGAATATGAAACTTAATTCTATTAACAAGCTTATAATCTACTTGAATACATAAAAGTAATTATTGGAAAGAACATAAGACTAAATTTAAATTATTTTGTATACATTCCATGTCCTATAAAATTCAGAGGAAAACGAGTTCTATGCAAATGGAGTTACCAAAGAAAGTTTCACTTAGCAGGTGGAATCCAGGCCATTAATGAGAAAAAAAGGTTTGTGTAAATCAATGACATGAGTTTCTGGAATTTTCTGTGGAACAGTGAAGACATCCACACATGAAAGAATAAGTATTAGGAAAGTAGATTGCCTAATTGTGGTAGAGGTCCACTAAAAAGGGCCTGAGCCAATCAGAGTTTAAACCTGATGCACAAAAAAATTGTCACCCAATAATGAAAGTACAGAAACTATGGCTTATCCACATTACGGTGGGAGGTGGAGGTGAGTAAGACTGAGATGGCTTTAGTGCTATGGGATGAGGCAAGCAGGCACTAGCTGAGAGAATAATAGCTAAGAAGCTGGTGCTGTATCCTTAAGTAGGGTAATAATGGCCTGATCTTGCGGGAGAGGAAACAGGGAAAGAAAACCAGTAATACAGAGGGAAGGACAATGGAGGTTTTTTTTTTGTTTTTTTTTTTAATGAGAATAAAAATAAAAAATGTTATGGTAGTTGCTGTAAAGTTTACTTTTTTTTAGATCTAATATGAGATGGCCATACAATTTCTGCAGGCAGAAACTGGTTAAAGTTAGGAGATAAGGTATTTGTTTTCAAATTAGACTGGAATTAAATAATATTTTTATCAGTCATTTGTTTTAAATGAACTTACATACATACCCAGAGTATATAATGCCTAAGACATTAGGAATATTGTCTAAAGCAGAGAATATACACAATTTTGGGAAAAACATGTATTACCAGGCAGAAAAAAAGAACAGAACTAAAGAGTATATAAGATGAAAGAAAAAGTACAAAATCCCATTTAAGAGGTCAAAAACATTATAAGAAAGAGAACTGGTGGATGGTAGGATATGCCACAGGTCAAAAGGAATGTGGGTTTAAAAAAGATCACTAGATCTGGTAATAATAAAGTTATTGCTTACCTTTTACAAATTTAAATTTCAAAGTGAAAACAATTCAATTTCTTAGAAGTTGAAATCAATGACAAAATACTAATACTAGCAGCATTTATTAAATACTTAATGTATGTTAAACGCTACTCTAAGAAGAGTTTATATGTATTAACTCATTTAATCCTAGAACACCACTCAAGTAAATAAAGTACTATTACGATTTATTACTTAAAGATGAGAAAACCAAGGCGTAGGAAGTTTTAGTAACTTGCCCATGATTGCACAACTGAGCTCTTAGCCACTACACTATTCTGCTCTTCAGCAAGACATATGTATGAGGATGTTCCCCCAAAGAGTGCTTCTAATACAGAAACTTGGACACTTAAATGACCAAAGGCAGAATAAATTATGCTTTGTCTAAACAAGAGCATAGGGTATATACATATGTACATAAAACTTTAAAAGCAGTGACATATATTTATAATACTAAATAGAAATAGGTGTACAATATACTATTTTAAAAAGTAGAACTTAAAAAAAAAAAAAAAAAGTAGAACTTAAAAAATATATACACATTTGCTATGTTTACCCATCTACCTCTCCTCCTTATTGTTCCCCACCACCCATCCAGAGTACAAG
The DNA here is from genome assembly GCF_028749965.1 of Puma concolor. Classification (NCBI taxonomy): domain Eukaryota; kingdom Metazoa; phylum Chordata; class Mammalia; order Carnivora; family Felidae; genus Puma; species Puma concolor. Next base: position 28,540,288 of record NC_141676.1, on the reverse strand, counting down.
AGATATAAACTAAGGAGAAATGCACACAAAACTGTTGGTCAAAACTGTTATCACTGGGAGAATTGAGATCTGTCTCAGTTACTATTTCCATAACACATTTTCTATTAGCACAAGTTTACCCCAGCAGAGATTGGGTTTTTGTTAAGTGAAAAAGAAAATCATAACTTATTTGGGGCAGTAAACTCCTCTTCTGAGTAATTAATTGATATTTTTCCCTGGCTATAAACAATCTCCATTTTAGATTCATTTTTAAATGCTTTGAAATTGTCAGTCAGGCCTACAAAGCTAAAAAAGTTAAATAATTTATAGGTAAATCAGGCAACATTGATTTCAATCAAAATTGTCAAAGGTAAAATTTTTGATTTTGCCCTAATTTACAGGGCATCTGTCAGCAACCATCAATTCCCATCTATAGAGGCAGTCTGTTTTACTATCTCAATTCTTTGCTCCCAGTAAAAGCATTTTGCCAACACTATGCCAAACACTATTTTTCAAAAATAACTAACCTTCAGATTTTGAGTAAATCTTCAGATTTTGAGTAAAATAGAGCAGGATATTTTACCTTTTGAGGAAAATAATTTGGTCTGAAATATCAAAAGTCACTAATCATCAATGCCTCAATTGGTTTGGCTACTCTAGCGCCACTACGCTTCCTCCCATCACTTCCCCAAAATTGTGTGGCATAGAAATTCTTTCTAAACAGTACATTAAAACCAAGAACGAGAAATATGTACAATCGTTTGAGATGTTTAAGCTAGTAGAGGAACGTCAGAACACCAAGTTTATAAGCTACTGATCTCAAAAACAGTATCAATTCCATAATGCACAGCATGAGTTGTGCTCAAGCAGATGTACTGACTTGACTCATTTCCCCCAAATGTCTTAACAGTTTCTTTCCAATCTATTTATACTGTTTTCTACCCTGCTACCTTAATTTTCAGCTTTTATGAACTGTCCTCTTAATGAAATGGAAATCCTCCAGGCAAACTTAAAATACTACTCAATAATACAATTTCTCTAAGATTATGTACCTTAGAACATATCTCAGTCTGCTCTCATTGGCTGAGTTAATCTTCCATTAGTATAGTCATACAACCTTTCTTTTTTTTTTTTTTTTTTTTTTTAATGTGTGGAGGGGAATTTTTTTTAAAGTAATTTCTATGCCCAATGAGGGGCTCAAATTCATGACCCCAAGATCAAGAGTTGTATGCTCTTCGGACTTAGCCAGTCGCTCCTGGAGGGGAAAATTTTTGAAGTGGAAAACCATTTACGTAAAACTCTTTACAATCCTTTCTTTTCTTACTGTACTTCTCACTACATTTGCAATTTCACAAATTGAGAATTGCTATTTTTAAAAATTAACAATTGAATTAACACTGGACAAGAGCCAAATTTTAGTCACTCCTCTACTGTGGATCATTCTAGTTTCACTAATCAATTTCCTTCCCATTTTGATAGATTCCTATCAGAATACCATTTCACTTGCCAATTTTCAATGGCATCATAAATTTTTCTATGCATGTCCTTGTCACTAATTCTACATATGATTTTACATTGCCAAATCACATATAACATTTATACTAGATATGTACATATCATGGATAAAGCTTCATCCAGATTTTCTCAAGATCACTTCTGGAAAAACAAGATTAAGCTTCCATAATGAAGTGGATACAAATTTAGTCGATTACATTTCTCTACTTTTTGAACAAAACTTGCCTCCTCTTCCAGGATCTCCTTATCAACACAGATCCATGAATGTGGAAAAAAAAAAAAAATCCATTTCCTCATTCTACAACACTTACAGTGCATTCCTCAGACTAAAATATCACATTTTTAAAAATCATTGCTTCTATTCAAATACTCTTAATTTTAGATCAGAAATTATAATTAAATTTTGGAATTCTGCCCTTCATACCCTTATCATTTTATCCAAAAAAATAAAATCAACATTTGTATTATGACTCAATTCCAGCTTTTTCAATCCTACATGCATAGTTTGTTATCAAAATGACCTAATTCCACACTGCATTTAAAAATGTTCACCAAATAATCTCCTAATCTTTTCCACCAAAACTGTACACTTAATTTTTTTATTTCTACTCTTGGACAAACTATACAGTGGTCATTTTTACTAAAATTCTGAAACAATTTAAAAGGGCATTACCTGGCTCATTTGAAAGATCATGCCAGCAACGTTTGATAATGAAATATCAATTCTGAAAAGTTGATCTAAAAAAATTATTATAAATGTATAAAGATATTTAAGTAAAATCATATTTATATTAATTTCTTATAAAGCCAAAAACTGGAAACAATATAATATACAACAATAAAGGGCTGGTTAAATAGCATATTATCTAGAATGGACTATTTTGGCATATTTAAAAACAATTTTGTATAAGTAACACAAAAATATGCTACCATGTGGAAAACATAAGTTACAAAAAGTTTCTTAAGATTTTACAACTACATCTAGAGAAGCTAACAGTGGTGAAAGGTAGTGGGAATAACGATTTTCCTCTCTTTATACTTATATTTTTCTGCAATAAACACATATTACCCTTTTTAAAAAGAAAAATACACTTTTTTTTTTTAACTTTACAGAGTGAGCATGAGGGGTAGTGGAGGGGCAGAGGGAGAGGGAGAGAAAGAGAATCTTAAGCATGCTCCACACTCAGCACAGAGCCCAACATGAGGCTCCATCCCATGACCCTAGGACCACGACCTGAGCCAAAATCAAGAGTATGACGCGCAACCAACTGAGTCATCCAGGCACCCCCCAAAATACAAGCTTTATTTTCCCTTTTAAATAATGACAAATTCATTTTTCCTCATCTGTCTTCTAACATCCATTCATTTGATGCCACTTCATTATGCTCCCCTTTTAAAATTGAACAATTTAATTCCAAAATGTTTATTCACCCACACATTTAGCTTCAGTGACAACTGTACATAACGCCTACCATAATAACTCTTATCTTTTCAGTATTCCATCTAGATATTATTCCATTGGCTCATCTGAAAACAAATGCATCAACATCATTTGTGTGAGTGCCCACAAGGGAACTGACCATCAGTTTAATTCATAGCAATACTAGAACACCAGAATACTACCTAACATATAACATTCAATAAACAGTTGCTAAATGAGTGTAGATATACCTAACATTGATTGCATATTCAAAGTTAACTTGTGGAATTAATATTATACTAACTGAAGTATCCATGGAAATGTAAAAACATAAAATTTTTATTTATTAAAACTTTAGCTGGAAAATCCCACCTCAATAAATGGTTTAGAAAGAATATTATCTTGTCAGTCAATTTAGAAAAACAATTTTATAAAATTAGATTAAGGACTGAATAAAATGCTAATGTGGATTTTGAAAGTAGATTTTCACATGGTTTAGACAATTCCATGTGAACACCAAAATTATTTTCTCATTAATTCACTTAAACATTTCCCATGTAACACTGCTTCAAATAATCACCTGAAAGATGAGAAATTGGGACTCTGAAAGTAAGTTTAAATAAGCAGACATAGCTAACAAGTGATAAAAACCAAAGAAAATGTTCAGGTAAAAAATACTAAATTCCACAAAGAATCAAGAAATAAGTTGAGACCTACATCTTCTTCCTCTGTGATAGATATGTTCCAAAATTCAAATTATTGCTCCATTTTTATGAGTTAAGTCCTGCTTTAAAATGTTAAGTGTTTGTAATCTCCAGAATGTTTATAAAATAATCTAACAGGTACTTAAATTTTAAAGCTTTTTCCCTTATTTCCTAAGTATATTTCTCCAAGCAGGCCTATAAAAGCCTTCACAAAACCATGCCCTTTATTCTCTGCAATTTGATTTCTATAGTTTGAAATGTTTGGCTTATATTTCACATTTTATCTCCTCACAAATATATTTGTGAGGACACTTGCCAAAGTGATACCACCAAAAGTAAAGAATTAAGTTCAAAGTCTATATGGAACACTGCCATTAAAGTTTCAGTAGACAAGAACAAAATAAGATTGTACTCGCATTCCTGCTGTAAAAAAACAGGCCCTCACTGTGCCGTCACTTAAATGTAAAGAAAGGTGAAGGGGAAAAATGCTGAGTAGCAAGCTCTGGATAAAAATAGTATTTTAGCTTATATATTAAGTCTGGAGGAAGGCTCCTGTAATCCAATAAACGGATGGCCATTCTTTCTAGTGGATTCTAATATACAGGTCTAATTTTGTCCACTCTTTATATACAGGTTAAGGCAGCACTCAGATTATCAAAATTGGTGACATATAAAAAGTAGTAAGAAAATAAGTCTCCTACTGCCCAGTTTCTCTAAGAAGCTGAGCTGACAGCCCTTTTCTAACCACCACCTAAACCTGAGGGAGGACAGAGGGCAGGGACAAGACCATTGACATTTTCCTCCCCACATCGCCCTCATCAAGCAATATGCACACAAACAAGTCATAAAATAATGTAAGGATGGACTTCCAAATTGCTACATTTGAGATACATTGTTGGATAGGAGGACATGCATGTTGGAAACCCAGATTTTATGAAGTGTTTAATTACTTCACCACTGGGAACACTAGTTGAAAAATGTTTAATGTTAAAAAAATAAATAAAAGACAAAAATAAGGCGTGCCTGGGTGGTTCAGTCAGTTAAGCATCTTGATTCTTGATTTCAACTCAGGTCATGATCTCAACTGTTGGTGAGTTTGAGCCCCCAGTGCTGTGTCCTCTGCGCGGATGGTGCAGAGTCTGCATGGGATCCTCCCACCCTTTCTCTCTGCTCCCTCTCCCACTTGTTCTGTCCCTCAAAATAAAGAAACTTAAAAAAATAACAATTAAAAAGTAAAAAATGTTTAATGTTAAATAATACAAATATAATCTGTATATCAAAATTTCACTTCAAAGGGAACTCTGCAGGGGTGCTTGGCTGGCTCAGTCAGCTGAGCATCCAACTCTTGATTTCAGCTCAGGTCATGATCCCAGGGTTGTGGGATTGGGCCCCAAGTCAGGCTTTCCACTGAGAGTAACACCTGCTTTAGATTCACTCTCTCTCCTGCTGCCCCTTTCCCTCACTCACATACACTCTCTCTAAAACAAAAAACAAAGGGATCTTTATAATCCTTGAAAGTGCCTTCATGATTTTGATGCCTTTTTAATTAATAGCTCAAGAAATTTTGTACTGTGAATTGAGAATGTTCTTCACAAGTATTTTATAGTCAGATCAATTTAAGCATAAAAATTACGTACCTAGCAAAAGTATACCGTTATAAAATCTACTTAAAACTATTATCATTACATACAAGCATTTAAGTCCTCATGTCTTTCTAATGTTGAGTTGCAAGAATATGTTAAGTTCAAGACATGAGAAAAATGATTTGCAAACCTAAGATTTAAATGGGAAATTATAGGTTTGATCAACTAAATGAAAATCTAAGCACAAAACATGTATTTGAAAAAAGTATTGAGAACAAGCCAAGAACACAAACAAGGAAAAATATTGGTTTTTCATCTCAGAACATATTTATCATTCCTTCCAATCGGACACTGGGAAGAGCATAAGCAATAAAGAGAACATACAATTTAAAGGTTTTGTCAAAATTACTTCAACCTTAAGGGGTGCCTGGGCGGCTCAGGAGGATAAGCATCCAACTTTTGATTTTGGCTCAGGTTATATCACAGTGGAGCCTACTCAAGATTCTCCCTTCCCCTCTCCTTCTGCCCCTCACCTGCTCGCGGGCACACGAGCACATGCTTGTTCTCTCAAAAAAAATTTTTACTTTTAAATAGCAAATTGTGAAGTTTCCCTTAACTCCCCTAATATATGGTGTTTCTGCAAATAAGAAAAACAAACAGAAAACGGGATAAGGATATCAGGTCTCAGAAAAAGAAATCCAGAGTCTTTAAACATGCAAACATGCTCAATCTCATTCATAAGAGAAATGCAAATCAAAACCACTCGGAGATTATTTACCTATAAATACTGGCAAAAGTTTTAAACATTGCATAAGAGAATGTTGAGGAAGTGGGGTTTTTCAAGGATTGTCAATGGGATTTTAAATTGTTATCACCTCTATTGAAGGCAATTTGGCTACAGAAAAATTTTAAAAATCCCACATATTCTATGATCGAACAATTCTTCATCTAGGAACTTAATCTAGAACATAGTCACACAAATGAAAATGACATGTAGAAAGATATAAAGTGCAGTAATGTTTGTAATAAAACAAGTCTGGGAAGAACTCAGTCAGAGTTGTGTTAAAATATAAAGTACTTGTAAAAAAAAATAATGACCTTTAAAATTTACTTTAAACAAAAAAGAAAGAAAAAGCAAAATGCAAAACAGAACATAAGAGGCCATTAGTCATGTAAAAGGAGAAGAGAAAACATAGGTTGAACATTTGTCACTGGGGAGGGGAACTGGGTGGCTCAAGGAAAGGTAGATGAAAAATTTCACTAGGTCCTTTTGGTATCTTGGATTTTTGAACCATATTTTAAAAAAGATTATGCATTTTAAAACTCTAAACAAACCCTCCAAATACTCTAAAAATGTACAAAAGACATGGGATATGTATTATGCACAGAGAAATAAGATGTATAATATTAAACTATTTAACTAACAATATATTCTAAGGCAAAGGATTACTTTTGCAAATCCTAAACACCTAAGAAAATTTAGGCATTTTTAAAAGAAATCTATCTTAACACAAATACATAAAACAAAGTACAGAAGTACTACTCTAAAAGTTTAACTCAGATAATTTTCAAACCTAGAAATGGGTGTTAACTAATGAAATAAAACACTGGTGTAACTCAAGATTTAAAGTGTTTTATAAGGTATTTATAACATTTAACAATATTACTGAAATGATTATACATGGGTAAAAATATGACTGGAAGTTAACACTTAAGAAACTGTTGAATACCATAAACTTCACAAAATTCAAGCACTATGCAATCAAATAAGATCTACCAAATTTATTTTATAAACAAAAAACTAAAACTCATAATTGCTTTCTCCTTAAGAAATCAAACTATACATATATAATTAATTATAATTCTAATGAAGGCCCATTCACTTATGAGAACTTTCATTAGAACAGAATGAATTTGGGGGAGTGAATTTAATAAAACAAATAGCCAGGATAACTTGATGGATACTTTACTAAAGATTCCTTAACATATGCATATTTTTTGAAGCTTGAGGAAACTCTAGAAGTGTCCCAAAACACACGTGTATCTCTGAAATGCCAATGTTATTTTATTAACCTTGCCTAAAATGTCTTTTTAAATCCCCATAAAGACTTCTTTTCTGGATATAGAACTTTGACAGCTATTTTCTTTCAGCGAATTGAAGGCAATTTCACTGTCTTCTGGCTTCCATTGTTGCTGTTGGGAAGTTGATCAATCTGCCATTCCTTTGGTCATCTGTCTTTTTGTATCCAGCTGCTTTGGCGATTTCTTGGTCTTGTCTTCTATAGTTGCATTTTCATGTGCCTAGGTAGGGAAATTTTTCTTTCTTTCTTTTTTTAATCTTATTTGGGATCCATTGAGCATCCTGAATCTGTTAATTCTGGGAAATTAGGTTTTCTCTCTTCAAATTGTGCTTCTGCCCAATCTCTCTCCTCCACTTCTGAAACTTCAATTAGACACGTTTTCACTCTATGCTTTGTGACTCTTAATCCTCTTTCATATTTTCTTATTGTCTCTTTAAATTCTAATCTGGATCTCTTCAATTCTCTCTTCACTGTGTCTAATCTGTTTTAACTCAATTCAGTTTTAGCTGAAGTCTTGGCAGATCTGTTTCTGTTACATGTGGTTTCCTTACATGCTTAGTTTTTAACAATTAAAATCCTTTTCCTTGGAAAAATATTTGTGGAGATTATTTTGTGGCTTCTGATGAAGGCACATTCCTCTGGAAAGGGTCTGAGTTAGTTTATCAGTTTATTAAAGCCTAACTCAGGTTGAGTCCACCTTATATTCATGGTTTTTTTTATTTGGTTGGTTTTTTTTAACCACCAAATGATGTGTGCTTGGATCATGAATTCAGGGCCAATTTAGTGTTGTAACATACCAGGCCTACCCCATTCCATTCCGCTCAGAATCACAACATATTTCCTTAGTCTCCTAAGGTTAGGAAGGTAGCATATTTTTCTGCTTCATGGTCACCCTGAGTATTGCCTGCACAGTTTTAAAAGGGGAGAATGTCTTATTGGGCAGGACTTGGGCTTTGACTTTTGCTGCATGAGCTCTTAGAAGCATTCAAAATCACAGCTTAAGTTCTCCCAGTGTGGCCAAGATTCTCAGGGTAAAAACAGCCAAGGTATTCTGCTTAATATCCCAGTGTTTCTATTTATGATTTTTTTTGTATTTGCTTTCCAATTAGTTTTTGGGCTGGCAATTCCTTACTGTACTATCAGTTCCTCAATCAAGCTTTTAAGATACTTTTCAAATACAGTCCAGCAGTCTTAGTTGCTTTCAACTGAGTGAGCTGATCTGAGTAACCAAGTTTACCATCTTACCCAAATCTACTTTAATATATTTTATTAACATCTAACTTTCAAAAAACTTGAGAAAATATTTTCTATGCAAACTCTTTAAAAGTAACTTAAGGGTATGCCTGGGCAGCTCAGTCAGTTGAAAGTCCATCCAACTTCAGCTCAGCTCATGATCTCAGTTCATGGGTTCAAGACCTGCATCGGGCCACTGTGGTCAGCGCAGAGCCCACTTCAGATCCTCTGTCCGCCTCTCGCTCTCTCAAAAAAAAAAATTAAGTTAAAAAAATATATACATACATATATTTTAAAAGTAACTTAAAAACTTTAAAATCCAAAGTTCATTGAAAGACTAAATCCCAAAGGTTAAAAAAATTGTAGAATTCAACTAACCAAATATATTTCCTATATGATAGAATTCAGTTCTCTGAAACACTTTGTGAATCTAGCAATTTGAGTTTACCTTTAATGTTTGCTATGCCTAAGCAAGTGAAGCTTGGGTGGAAATCACAAACAAAAAGTAAAATGATAAATAATATTTAACATTGAATTCTACAGCTTTTATAAAAGACAAAATCTAGAGTAATTCATCTTTTATATGTTTTTAAAAATAAATCTATATAAAAGTTGTTTATGGATTAAAACATATTTTAATTTTGGGGTGCCTGGGTGGCTCAGCTGGTTAAGCATCCAACTCTTGGTTTTGGCTCAGGTCACGATCTCACAGTTTGTGAGTTCAAGCCCTGCACTGACAGCGCAAAGCCTGCTTGGGATTTTTTCTCTTCCTCTCTCCCTGCCCCGCCCCCACTCAAGCTTTCTCTCCCTCAAAATAAATAAATAAACTTTTAAAAAACATTTAATTTTAATTGCATAACACCCAATATCTTAATATGAATATAATTTGATATTTTAATATTTGTAAATGAATTCCCACCCATCAATCAGATGTTGGCATTGTGCACACACACATCAGTCAAAGTTGTGAAAGGGGATGGGGAAGAATGAGAATGTCTATGCTTTACCAATTTGACAAAACTACCTATGAAATATGATAAATCAGCATGTGAAAACTCAAGTTTTCATCTCATATATACACAAACAAATGTCTCAGAAATTTCAGTCCAGTATAACACACCTAAAACTTTACTGTAACTAGTCAGGCCTTTATCTTGTATCAGATTTTTAAGTTTTATCTGAACTGTTTCAGAATCACAATTAAAAAAAAAAATAGGTACTTCAAAATGGTAGCTAAATTAGTAATGGCCTTTGAGTAATTGCTTAAAAACACTTTTGCATCATAGATCAAGATAATTCTAAATGTCAATTAACTTATTCTATAATACCTAAATATCTGGGGTATCAGACAAAAACACTTTTGTATTTTTAGAAAAACTATAAAAACACTTTAACCTGTTAACAGTGTATCTATCAGACTTATAATTTTACAAAACTATGGTCATAAATTGGTATCATACTCTAATTCTTAGAAATTAAAATTTAAGTTGTAAAACAATATGATAATCTGTTTTACTTCCCACTGCAATTTTGCATCCAACAAATATTTAGAGTGCTACTATATGTCAAACATTGTTCTAGGTTCCTGAAACATCAGAGTATAAAAGACAAATTATAAGCACAGTAAGTCAGTCATTCAGTATATTAGGAAATGATTAGGTATTACAGATGAAAAAAATAGAAGAATGAGTTCTGACATGTTAGGACTTTTTAAACATGGTTCCCATAGATCTCACTGAGAAGACAACACTTTTGTCTTGAAGATTTGAAGATTTAGTTGGCAACTACCTGCATAAACATCTTTAGAGTAGGCAAAAAAAAAAAAAAAAAAAAAAAAAAAAAGCTAAAATAAAGAAAATATGGGAATATCTATAACATTTAAGGAGGCCAGTGTGACTGAAGTAACTTTACTATGTGAATGACCTACCATACAGATCTCAAGCACAAAATTTTATACTTAATTTGGTATACCAGCATTTACTCATCACAAATTGATTAAAAACTAATCAACCTATCTGAATTAAACTAAGAAATAACTGACTCCTGGGGGGCCTGGGAGGCTCAGTTGGTTAAGTGATCACAACCTGAGCCGAAGTCAGATGACCTGTGTGAGTTCGAACCCTGCGTTGGGCTCTCTGCTGATGGCCCAGAGCCTGAAGCCTGCTTCAGATTCTGTGTCTCCCTCTCTCTCTCTCTGCCCCTCCC